>NC_039363.1:101528729-101828729 GCF_003573695.1 Papaver somniferum | reverse complement strand
GCAGTCATGGCCCATGTGATTGCTGGTTTTGGCTGTATGTAGTTTGGAATATAGAAAGTGAAGTGAATCTGCAGGAACTCAATAAATGAATGATTTATCTTACGTACACGTAAGTTAAGAAGGGGGAGATCACATCATGGATTCTTTTTTTTTTTTCTTATATTGGGTACCAAAAGCATAAATTAATAATACCCCATGCAGAGAACCATGGCAACCACTTCGTTACTGCTACTGATCTTAACAGGAAATGAAGATAAAAATTTTGTATGAAGTAAGTTCTTTCTCTAATTAGGGTGGCAAGTGTTGTTTGTCAGAAGGGAAAAGTTAGAATATGGACTTTGGTAGAATAGCTTCCACACCTGACTTGTGGAGCTTCATTCAATAATTATACAATAAGAAGTTACAGAGATAGAGTTCAAAAGACGGTAAAATAGCTAACAGAAAATGGAACGAGTTGCACGCATTCAATGTGAATTGTTAGCTAGTCCTGAGGATGACTGAACTGCATGCTGACTCTAGAAAGACTGAGCTTGTTGCTTAACATTCTGAACTGCATGCTGACTTTAGAAAGACTGAGCTTGTTGCTTAACATCTCCCCTCAAGTTGTACGTGAGATGTCTGACGTGCAACTTGGCTCGCAAAAGATTAAATCGTGGCGCAGAAAGGCCTTTGGTAAAGATATCCGCCAACTGATCCTTTGAGCTTATGAAACTAACCATCAACTTCTTTTCTGCAACCCTTTCACGGACAAAATGGTAATCAATCTCAATATGTTTGGTACGGGCATGGAATACTGGATTTGCTGCAAGGTAAGTCGCACCTAGGTTGTCACACCATAGCAAGGGAGGAGCAATGTGTAAGCCAAGCTCTTGAAGCAAAGATTGGATCCAGATAATTTCTGAAGTGGCAATTTCCATACCACGATATTCAGCCTCTGTACTAGACTTAGAGACTGTTTTCTGCTTCCTAGCACTCCATGAAATAAGATTTCCTCCAAAGTAAATACAAAAACCACTTGTCGAACGACGATCATCCAGACTGCCAGCCCAGTCAGCATCAGAATACGCTTGAGGAGAGAAATCACCAGAGCCACCAAGATGAAGGCCATAGTCTATGGTGGTTTTCAAATATCTGAGTATCCTTTTGACAACATCCTAATGCTCAAAAAAAGGATCATGCATATACTGACACACCTTATTGACTGCAACAGAAATGTCAGGTCTAGTAAGATGTAAGTATTGCAGTGCACCTACGACACTTCGATAGAGTGTAGGATCCTTGAATCTTTCAGTGCCTCCTTTCTGAATTTTCGCATTTGCATCTAGAGGAGTAGACACAGGTTTGACACCATCCATTTTTGTACGTTTCAAAAGATCTGTTACATACTTTCTTTGAGTAAGAGTCAGCGTCTTGTCACTCCTGATGACCTCAACACCTAAGAAGAATGATAAATCTCCCATATCTTTCAGAGCAAATTCAGAACCAAGTGACTCAATCAGCTCCCGAATCTTTGAGGCATTAGAACCCGTTACAATTACGTCATCCACATAAATGAGAACATAGGTTATATCGTCAGGAGTTTTTAATATAAACAAAGAGTTGTCAGATATAGAACCTGTGAAACCAAGCTTTATGAGATAACCACTGAGCCTTGAAAACCAAGCACGTGGGGCCTGTTTGAGGCCATATAATGATTTATGCAGCTTACAGACATGTTGTGGATAGTTTGGATCTACATAGCCAGCAGGCTGCTTCATGTAGACCTCCTCTTCCAAGTTCCCATGGAGGAATGCATTTTCGACATCCAATTGCTTTAATGGCCAACCTTGCATTACAGCAATAGATAACACAAGACGAATGGTGCACGGTTTTATCACGGGACTGAATGTTTCACCGTAATCAATTCCTGCTTGTTGATTGAATCCTTTTGAAACCAACCGCGCTTTATGCTGACTTATACTGCCATCTGGATTTTGTTTCACTCTAAAAACCCACTTCGAACCTACAACATTCATTCCTTCTTGAAAAGGGACCAAAGAGAATGTACCATTACGAATCAGTGCATTAATATATACATCCATAGCTTTTATCCATTTAGGATCTTTGCAGGCCATAGAGTAGCATGTTGGTTCCATGAAGTCCTCTTCTAAGAGTGGATGCTTTGTGGCAGTCAAACAAAGCTTTTGAATTGGTTTTGTAATTCCTGATTTTGCTCGAGTCGTCATAGGATGGACCACAACAGGTGGTTCTTCATGATGAACCCTTGATGAAGCTGCGCTTGTGTTAGATAACACAGAACCAGAAGCTGAAACAGGTTCTGACACATTCAGCGTTGGTGCAGGAGAACTTTCCACATTAGCCGAATCTGGAGCATATGATGCAGCTGGTGAAGGAGCAAGAACTGGTGGAGATAATTGAGCTTTTTCCAGATGTACTAGTGAGTTACATTGGCTAAAAGGATGAGAAAATAAAACACTTGTACTTGATGGTACATTACCTGAACAAGACAAAGGAGGTTGGTACTGCCGAGAAGACTTGAATGTGAATGATCTTTCTTCAAACCTAACATGACGTGATATGTATAGCCTGTTTGTTTCCTGATGCAAACACAAATATCCTTTGTGTGAACTGCTATATCCTATGAAGACACATGGAAGAGACCTAGGTTCAAGTTTATTTGCATTATACGACCTAAGGCAGGGATAAGCTAGGCAACCAAAAACTCGTAAGAAAGAGTAGTCTGGTGTTTTTTGAAAAAGAAGCTCTAGTGGAGTTTTTGACTCTGAATTGGACTTGGAAAGCCTGTTGATTAAAAAACAAGTTGTGGAAAGGCATCATCCTAGAAGGAATGAGGCATGTGTGCATGATACAGAAGAGCCAAGCCAGATTCAGTCACATGACGGATTCTACGTTCTGCCAGGCCATTTTGAGGTGAAGTGTGTGGACAAGAAAATCTATGTTGAATACCTGATTCATTGAGATAAGAAGTGAACTTTTTATACTCTAATGCATTGTCTGACTGAAATATTTTGATTTTATGGTCAGTTAGATTTTCAACCTGTTTGTGAAATAGTATGAAAGTCTTAAGAGCATCTGACCTTTGCACAAGTGGGAAAACCTAGGTAAAATGAGAAAAGAGATCCATTATCAATAGGAAATAACGAAAACCAGATCTTGACAAGTGTGGAGAAACCCAAATATCAGAAACTACCAAGCTCAAGGGCTTGTCATAAACAGTCGTACTAAGAGAGAAAGACAAATTCTTGCTCTTACTGATGTGGCAAGAGTGACAAAAATCAAAGGTTTTATTAGCAACGGGAAGGGAAAATTGATGGCATATTTTTGAGACTGTGCGCAACATGGGATGACCTAATCTCTGGTGCCACAATGGTAAACTAGAAGCAACATTTGCCTGTGGTTTTAGTGGAAGATCCAACCCACTGACTCCATCTAGGACATACAGACCATTCCTTTCAATTCCTCTCAGCAGTGGTAGCCCCGTGTGCTTGTCCTTCACAACAAAAAAAGATGTGTGAAATTCAAAGAAGACTGCATTGTCTTTACAGAACTTAGACACTGACAGTAAATTACACTTTATTTCAGGAACATGATAAACATTATTCAAGTAAAAATATCTTGAATTTTTTGTAAACGAACTGTTACCAATATGAGAAATAATTAGTGAATTACCATTACCCACTTGCACTTGTTCAGTGCCATCATACTCATGAGGAATAGTTAAATTTCTCATGTCTGCTGTCAGATGATTCGTTGCTCCTGTGTCAGTAACCCATTGTGTGTCTTGGTGTGCACCAGGTAGAGCTATGTAAGCAGCTGGTTGGCGCTGCTGATTGTTGTTAGGTTTCTCATAACGAAACCAACATCTATCCGCAAGATGATTTCTTTTCTTGCAGATTTGGCACTTTGGTCCTGTGCCTGCATCATTCTGTGACTGCTGCTGGTTATTGCGCTGTGAATTATAGTTGTTGTTGTTGTTCCTCCTGGTAGACATATTTGTATGTTGTTGAAACTGAGAACTTGAACCGGCATATCTCCTTTGGTCCTGTCTATTACCAGATGTTGTTGCGGTAGACACAGCCACATTGGCTAATGGTGACTGCAGCAAGGCTAGCTGTTGCTCTAGCCTCATATCAAAAGTTAAAAGATGGGAGTAAAAAAGGTCAATATCCATACCCTCAATTGTTGTGAGAGAAGTGACAATCGTATCATAGCTTTGATTTAAGCCATTGCAGATGGCTTGCTTCTTTTCATCACTAGATACTGTATACCTTGATTCTGCTAATTGAGCAAACAGAGTTTTAGCATCAGTCAAATAAGATTTCAGAGTCTTATTACCTTTTGAGAGGTTATGAAGCTGCTTCTTGAGGTTCATTTGATGAACAAAGGTTTTTGGTGCATATTCTGATTCCAACTTGTCCCATATATCTTTGGCTGTGTCTAGTCTTGCTACCGTGCTTAATACTTCAGGTGTCAAGGTTGAATTTAGCCATCCAACTATCAGTGAGTCTTGGGATTCATACGCAATAAAACTAGGATTTATTGTCACACCATCTGGAAGTGTTTTTGCTGGTTTTTGTTTAGTTCCATCAATGAAACCTGTGAGATCATGACCCTTAAGAATGGGTTTAAATTGAGCCTTCCAGAGCAAATGATTTGTTTCGGTGTGTTTCAAGGTTACTATATGGTGTATTTGCACTTGGCGAAGGGTGTTTGTAGTATCTGCCATTGTTGAAGTTGCAGAACTGATTTTGAGTTTCTCTTTTGTTTTTGTGTGATTAGCGGAAGGTGGCTTGGATCAAAAGATGATACCAAGTTAGAACATGGACTTTGGTAGAATAGCTTCCACACCTGACTTGTGGAGTTTCATTCAATATTTATACAATAAGAAGTTACAGAGATAGAGTTCAAAAGACGGTAAAATAGCTAACAGAAAATGGAACGAGTTGCACGCATTCAATGTGAATTGTTAGCTAGTCCTGAGGATGACTGAACTGCATGCTGACTCTAGAAAGACTGAGCTTGTTGCTTAACATTCTGAACTGCATGATGAATTTAGAAAGACTGAGCTTGTTGCTTAACAGGAAACACTGAAAATAGGGAAAAACAAGTCTTCTTTTTCAAATGTTTCCGACCAGATAGCCATTGCTAACTGTTAATTATTTTCTAAGCATTTTTTGTTTTGTTTTTTGCACAATAAACTGCTCGAGCTTCTTTCAAAAGTCTTGTGCCATTTTTTACCCTTTAATTACTCTTATTTTTTTGATATTGTTTGCTCTAAGACTAGTGTTATCATGCATTCGACAGTGAGCATGAACCTTTAAGCTGTCAGATTTATTATTACAGAGATGTGCATAAAAAGGTCTGCACGATGACTGCTTGGAAGTGCATGCTTGTTGTGTTAATTATTATTACTCAGAGTGCGAACGAAGCATGTCTATTTTGCGCAGTAGTTAGGTAGATTTTCCCATTTGCAGTCTATGTACTCAGTCATCTTTGGTAATGAACACATAAACACCTCTAGTTTTATTTATATTGTAATCTAAACGACACAAGCTAATTGCAGTAACACCATGTTTGTTTACTCCTGACTCATCTGAGTCGTTTGGATCTGAATCATCTGGATCTGAGTGAAATCACCTGACTCATCTGGATCTGAGTCGATATGTTTGTTTTGAGTCAGATCTGACTCATCTGACTCGGGAATAAGTGAGTCAGTGGTTTGGTCCCATGAGTCAGGGGTATTTTGTTACCTGACTCAAATGAGTCCGAATCAGGGGTTATGTCTGAGTCAGAGATCGAGTCAGATCTGACTCAAAATGAAAAACAAACGGTCTGACTGCTGATTCGGTCCGAGTCAGGGGTTGACTCAGATTCAGACGCCGAGTCAGCTGCAAACAAACAAGTTCTAAGGACAGCGCTGCGACTTCAAAAATAATTAAAAAGAAAACCTACACACACTTACTAAAGCAGAAAACGACGCAGTTCTTTCTCTTCCAGTGAACTACACATGCATACAAACACGTACCAACCTTAACACATCATCATATATATCCGTTTTGATTATGTCCTTCCATGCAGATGATCCCTCCTTTGGCCCCATTGATGCATACAAAGATGAAGTTTCTTCCCAGCAATCAGAAACTCCACCGCTTGAAATGGTGTCAAGATACCAATAAGTTCTTTTAAAGTAATCATCCTCAACTTATCCGAGTCAACTAAAATACTAGCCAGCTCTTTAGAGTGTGAATCCAAAGCATGATCCACTTGCTCAATATGGGACTCAGTATCTGAAACATCTGAGTTGTTACTAGCAATCCTAGTGAGTATATTCTCTTGAAAACCAGCCATTTTCTTTGAAAGTTTGTCTTCTTCTCCAACTGTTCTACACTGTAACTCACTAACAAGGCAAAGTTGACTTGCTGATAACTCACCTATGTTACCTTTTCTCACTCCTTGTAAAAACTCATTGAGTTGCGACTCAAGTTGCGAACCACAGAGCGAGTAAACGAGTCGTATCATTAACGAGGGTCTGCAACCCCCGAGCCAAAAGTACGAATTCTCAATTGAAGTACACCCAATGTAGTTAATATCGGATATCGGTTCATCTCTGCCGGGACCGATACACTGGTACGATTTTATATCGGGGATATTATCGTTGAAATATCGGTATAATATCGGTTCTAGATTTAGAGACTATAATTTTATATTAAACATTTTCTCCACACATTTTCGGATAAGATATAATAGATAACATCAATTTTATCAAAAAAACAAAAGAGTAACTTTAGTAACTTTAAAGTTCAATACCTAAAAGGATAATTAAACAAGTTTAAAGTTCAAACCGGAAACAACATAGCTACATGCACCTCTACTACCACCTGGAAGACTTTCTTCGCCAAAATTACCCTTAAACTTTATAGAAAACGACCAATAACGTCACATATCGGGAAATGTAGGAAAATTTCGTATCGACCGATAGGGCCGATATTTGACCGAAACGGCCGATATTCGACCGATACGGCCGATATTATCGGGCGAATATCGTATCCCCGATATCCTTCTTATCGTATCGTTCTGGGCCGATATCCGAAATATCCCCGATATATCGGCCGATACGGCCGATATTGACTACATTGAGTACACCACGTTGGTGAGAAAAAGCATGGAGCATCGCCTACTGCAAGTTGCGCTCTTCTATCAGTATAATTTTCATAGTGTTCGACGAGTTTGTGGATGACACAACAAAGTTCTTTTTCTTCATTAGGATTTTGGTTGTACACTTGTATGAGCTCGTCGAGAAGTTCTTGTTGTTGAATCATCCAGTTCTGATAGCATTCACGGAATTGAACTTGATTTGATGAGCTTGCCATCATGAACTGCTGGGTGAAGCTGACGGAATCTGCTAAGTGTACACTACAAATGAAAGCAAGGGGTTTTATTTTTTCTTGAAGTAGCAAGTGTATGTTTTATCTATATATAGCAGTACTATAGACAAGGGTTTCAAGTAGACTCTGATTCGCTGTGGTCAATGACTCACGTAATTGCTGGCACGTTGTATGTTAATGAGAAGTATTGCAAGTTAAGGGAAGTGACTTTAATATTGTCCTACTTGTCAAGGGATCTTTTTATTGAAGTTTTAACTTATCAATATCAATATATTTGTACCGAACTAGCTAGATGCAGCTGCTACAGAAGAAAAGAAATCAGCTGACTTCCCTTGTCTTTAAGTAGGTGTCATTTTGCTCAAACTTAACTTTTTGGTGATATGCGTCCTAACTCTAGTGCAAATGCATGTTTACTTGCTCCTTATAATTACAAAAATTTACCTCTGGCTGGCGCGTTAAATCACCCTGACTAAAGTGAAGTTGGCAGGGATATTTGGAAAAAGACCTCGTATTCATACATACATGCACTGAGGTAGGGTGAAAATACGAAAATGGAAGGCCCATTTAACAGAAGTTCAACACCACTAGAAAGATGATAAAAGAGATATTATGGATGTTTTCTTACACTCCTATTACTTTAGTGAATACAAGTACAAATCAAAATCTATGAGCTTTTCTGCTAAACTACGGATCATATTATAATCCGTCCGTTTCTGAAAAAGAGATATTATCATTTATTTTTTTCTATTTTAACCTATTTTTAGATTAAAATGAAAAAATAATGGTATCCCTCTTTTAAGAAAAGGAGGTAATATTTGTCATGGACTGGACTAATCGACTCTTTTCTCTTCCTTTTGTCCCCTCTTTAGTCCTGTGAACTTTTGACCTGCTTTTTCCTCTTACTTGTCTGTAGTTGCTTGTTTTTTATTCCTTCTATTTTGGTTTGCTTTAAATACCCTTTTCTTATATCTTTGCAGCTTAGTGTCTCTGGTATCAAGCCAATAGTTGGTTATCCAACCACTAGTTTGTAATGGATTTCCCAAGTTTCTATTTTTATACTAAATTTGTGTATTGGTTGTAATTAGAATTTCCTAGGTAGGTTTAACGGATTCTTATTTGCAGAAATCAATAAGTCATAAAAGAAGCACTATAAGAAATCTATAATATCTAAGAACTTAAAAACTGAAGATTAAAAACATAGTTTGTACAATCCAAAATAAGCATCGTTAGAGCATTGCTCGGTCAAACTCGCATGTTTCGCTATCTCAAGCATGTTTTTCAATGTTAGTGATCAAAACTATAAGTCTTGATTTCTAGTCTATTTGTAGATGTCTCGGACTAAGACATAGATAGTGTAGTTGAGCTTAAATCTCTCGATGTTCATCTCTTGAAGACGAAGAGCTACTAAGGGGAACATGTGGAACTTCTTCGACAAAAGGTATGTGGAGACTTGAACTTATCTATCACTTGGAAAGTCTATTTCTACTATCTCCTATTTTGAGACATAAGTTTTGTTACGATATAGTTTTCTCTATACACATTTGAGATTTCCAGCTGAGTATATCTCGCTTACATATTTCTCAAATATGTGTTGGTAAGCTTTCGCTTCGACCAAGTTCATCTTATATCATGAGAACATTTTCGAGTAACATCTTACATGGTTTGTGTGATACAATCATTTGGTGTAAGACTTGGAAGGTTTCAATAATGATTATTTCAATATCTTGAAAATTGCTTTGATGCTAATAGTGTGTGAAAACGACTATTTTCAGTATAGAAGAATGTTTCAACGATTGAAATAAAGAGTTGATGATGTAACCATCTTTGAATATAAGCATATATAGTGTGTTCGCACATTAGTGTATAAGTCCATAAACCGGAAGCCAAGAGTATGCATATGTGTGTACACGAAATTGGTGAAGGAGACAGGATAAGTATGCGTACCCGTACACATACTGGCGGAAGTTCTCGAACCGAGAATTTCTGCTGAGTTTGGTTTTGTCAAAACCCTTAACTAGTCACTTTAAGTATGCGCACCCGTACGCATACTGGCGGAAGTTTTGAACCGAAAATTTCTGCTGCATTTGGAAACTTTACAAACTCAAAACGGGTTGCTTAAGTACGCATACCCGTACGCATACTTAAGATGGTTACTTTGTCAAATCGGTCACGTCTATGAACTTAAACATTTAAATCATAAGGAATGCAATCTTTGCAAACCGTGGCTATAATGTTCATGATTGATTCAAGTGAATCAAATCGATTTGATTTCAATTGTGTTTTCTAAACAATTGAACAACTCTTTAACTAGTTTCATTTGAGTCATTTGAACTATTCATGGTTAAGATGAATAAGGTTGATATGAGAGTAATCATATGGCTAACCTCGGTTAACTATTTGTGAACCAACATGGTGTACACGTTTAGGTACAGTTACATAAACCTAAATGAGGGTACATTTCATTTGTGTGTGACAATCTAAGTTCGATCTAATGGTTGAAAGATATTAGCTTAGTTGAATCAGATTTTTCATCTAAGGGTGAATATTGAATGCTTTGTTACCAAGTTAACTTGGATTGCAAACCCTTATTTGAAAACTATATAAAGGAGAGCTCTAGCAACTGGGAAACCTAATCCCCACACCTCCTGTGTGTTACTAGTTGCATGACTAGAGTCGATTCTCCTTTAATCTTAGGTTTCTTCTCGAGACCCTATAGGTTAACGACATGAAGACTTCATTGGGATTCTAAAGCCAGATCCAACTATTATCTTTGTAGTTGCGTGATCTGATCTTGTTGTTTCTATCGTGTTTAGTACAATTGAAATAATTGGCTCGAGATTTTATATCTTCGATGGGCAAAATAGAAAAGCAATTGAAAAAGCGGGGGTCAAACAACCACACCCAATATTTCGATTAGCAATCTGCATGGACTAACTCCAATATACTTATAAGAGAATCAACTAGACAGTCAGACTCAATATTAATGAAAGTATATCAAAGAGTTATATATCTCTTTCTAGATTCAATACTTACTCAAGCAAATAGAAATCTGCGAGTCTAATTAAATACAAGAGAAATCACTTGAATGGTACCAAAGACCAATGTTCAAGTACCAATCAATTTCAATAAACAATCAAAGGTTGGATTTTCCAATTGATTGATTCAAACGCACAACCTGTGATATTTCAATTATATAACAAAATATAATGCAGAAAAGAAATAACACAGACACCAGAAGTTTTGTTAACGAGGAAACCGCAAATGCAGAAAACTCCCGGGACCTAGTCCAGATTGAACACACACTATATTAAGCCGCTACAGACACTAGCCTACTACAAACTAACTTCGGCCTGGACTGTATTTGAACCCCAATCAATCTCACACTGATCCAAGGTACAGTTGCGATCCTACGTCTCTGATCCCATCAGGATATTACGCACTTGATTCCCTTAGCTGATCTCACCCACAACTAAGAGTTGCTACGATCCAAAGTCAAAGACTTTAATAAACAAATATGTATCACACAGAAAAGTCTACGGTAATAGATATATCTGTCTCCCAGATAAATACCTATGAGTTTTTGTTCCGTCTTTTGATAAATCAAGGTTAACAGGAACCAATTGATAAACCAGACTTATATTTCCGAAGAACATCTCAGTATTATCAATCACCTCACAGTAATCTAAATCGTATGATGGTGAAAATAGATATTGTGGAATCACAAACGATGAGATGAAGATGTTTCTGACTACTTTTATATCTTGCCCTATCGGAGAAATCAATCTCAAGTCAATCCTTACGATTATACTTAGTACGATAGAAACAACAAGATCAGATCACACAACTACGAGAAAGTAGTATCGGTCTCGCTTCACAATCCCAATGAATTCTTCAAGTCGTTAACCTACAGGGTCTCGTTGTTGAATAGTCTAAACCCTCGTAGAGGATCTGAACTAACCTAACCTTCTCTAAACCATGATGAGGACATTGAGAAATTAAGTCATTGAACCTTTCTAAATACATATATAAAGATTCTCCCTCTTGTTGAGCAAAAGTACAAATTTGTGTCCTAATAGACGATGTTTTGTGCCTTGGGAAAAACTTATGTATAAAGGCAGATGTAAGTTGTTCATAGGTTTCAATTGACTCAGAATCCAAACTATACAGCCAAGATTTGGCTTTATCTTTTAAGGAAAAGGGGAATAACCTAAGTTTCAGTGCATCATCACTAAGGTTTTTAATTTCAGAGTACTACATATTTCCTCAAATTCCCTAACATGAAAATAGGGGTTCTCATTCTCTTTTCCTAAAAAGGTTGGGAGCATCTGTAAAGTCCCAGGTTTGAGTTCATAATTTGCCTCGGTTTCAGCTAACTTGATACAAGACGGACGAGAGGTCCTAGTTGGGTTCAATAAAGCTTTTAAAGTTTCCATTTCTGGCACCACCAAAGGACTAGGAGAAATTTCTTCACAAAGACGCAGATTCTCAAAACTGAAGTTTCCAAAAACAGGGCTCTCAAAAGAACAATCTTCGAGCTCCCTGCTTATATCAGAAGAACTACTAGGTTTTTCGCTAATCAATCGACCTAGAGTATCTCTTTTCCAAGCCCTATTAACAAAATCGGGCATACACTAAAAAAAATCAAAAAGAAATAAAAATCCTAACAGGAAGGTTCTAGCAATCACACAGCAGGCTGGCTCGACTTTACCACATCAAACCTAGAGATTTCTAGCAAACAACAAGCATGATGGCTCACTTAGATTGTTTCTAGACTAGCTTCTATATCTCGAAAGGGATTTCGTTAAAATTTAAGCAAACCCCTCTGGAATCAATCCGAGTCAAAGTAAGTTGAATCGAGGCGAGGAAAGCTCAGTGGAGCTTTGATACCCAAGGCCTCACCGCAGTACAAGGCGGCGCAGTCACGCATTCAACTCACAGAAACCGTCATGAACTTCGAAGTATGCTAAAAGAATAACCAATATCCTTCGAAAAATTTTCCTAACAAGCTCGATACCCTATAGGTCTCTTTCTAATCATATTTTAAAGCTTGGGTTCGCGTTAGGTTTTGTTCTCCTAAAGCGGGCAAGAAGGGAGCGGTGATGAAATCCGAACCCTTATCTTGTTTAGGCCAGGCCTTGCCCTTTACTAGGAAAATAAAGACAATCCAAATTCGTCCTCAATCAATGATCACCTTAAGGAATACAGTAACTCGCTTACAGGAGATTCGCGAGTTTTTCGATTGGACTTACCTCCCGTACCAGACTGGGGATGAACCGTTGTCGTCGACTCGGGCCACGACTCCTATGCCGTGTGCGAACCCGAGGGGCCGAGGTGATATTGTAATCACCGTCCTTCCCTGCACACAGTTTGTATTTAACTACCCTTCCGTAGGGTTTTAAAAAAAATAATAATAAAGTCCAAGAGTCCAGTCCAAAGTCCAAATAAAGTAAAGTGCAAAAGAGAAAGAAAAATACCCTAAAAAAATATATATATAAAAATCTCCCTTTTTTTTTTCTCTCTTTTCTATATATAAAACAAAAAAAATTCCTCTTTCGCTCCTTTCGCTTTAAGATTTTCCTTCCAAGGTCCTTAGTACTCCACTCCGAACCTGCAAATCAAAGAAAAAAGAAACGTAAAAAGGAAAAAAAAAATAATAAACCTAAAAAAAAAATTCTACCTAAGCACAGGTCCGCGTCGGCGGCGCCAAAAATTTGATGTTTTTTCAAAAATTGTTGTAGATTGTGGTAAAAGGGGTTCTTTTCGAACTTGTGAAGGTAACTCTTTTTTTTTAGATTTAATAAAAATAAAGCAAATTAATTTTCAAAGAGTGATGTCAAGATTTAAAATGGACTAAGGCTCCGGATTCACTATTACTTCAAGTTGATTGGTTACAAAAATATTTCATAATTATTATCTAGCTCTTTTTCCATTAAATCACTTATTAATCTATAAGGTGTCCAAATATTAAATTGTAATCCTTAAGCATGATTTATCAAAGAATTAATTCTAAGCATAAAACATCAAACTGATTCACAACTAATTAAGAAAACCATTTTTATCTCTTTTTTTATTGATCCAAGTGAATTAAATAAAATAAATAATTAAGGAATTATAAAAAGAATTTACCAATCAAACATGAGTGAATAGCTCCTCCGTCGCCTCAGTCACCAGGTATTTTAGCCGCTCATCATGTTGGAAAACCTCTCAAAATATTTCATTGATGCTCAAAAGTGTTTTACAATGAAGAGAAAGACAAGAAAATGATATAAAACAGGATTCTGCGACCCACAGAAGGCGTCCGTAGTCAACGACAAAGCTGAAGTGCTGTTGTCGTTGGGAAACTACGACCCACGAAAGACAGCCGATGTCACTGTTGATAAACGACTGTCCCTGTGGGTATTATGTTCTTCGTGTTCTTCCTTGCACCAGCAGCAAGCTTCTCTTCTCTGCGTGATTTTCTTTTGATTCTCTCGACTCCTAAACTTTCTCCAAGACTCCCCAAACCTTCCCAATGACCGATACTTGTATTTTAGTGTTTTGGAGCAAGAAATCCGACCATTGATTGCGTATATTTTCTCTTTAATTCGATTATTCTTTGCTGCCCAAAAATGAGAATATTTACCATTTATAGAATTTCCACATGTTAACTCGCTCCCAAAACACTCCAAATTAGTTTCTTCATGCCTCAGAAGCTTTCCCGGACCTCCACATCACTCCATGCACATCACAAACACACTTGAGCTCGTGTTCAGTGTGTGTTGCTCTGTTTTGAGTTTGGTGAATCGAACCGAGAATTCCAGCCTAAATTGATCAATTCTGACACCCATACTGTGTTCCTTAAGCTATATCACATCTTCCTACCAAGTTTGAGCCATTGAATCGCACCACAACACCTTCATTTTGTCGATTGAAATTCTGCCAGTTGATGAACCAATTTTCCCGCCAATTTTATTTTTTCAAATCGTGAAGAAGGTGTCCCCTTAGCAAACAGTGGTGTCCCCTTAGTAATTAGGTTACCCCTTATCGAAAAGCAAGAGTCCGAATAACACTTGTCCTCCGGGTGCCAAAATCAACTTTTCGAGCCGAATTTTCCAAAAATGTTTATTTCCTAAAAATACATAAAAACACAATATTAGTACAAAAATAGAGTTCCAACAATATGGACATTGAGGACAAATTAGACACAAAAATGTGTCTATCAAGTACCCCCAAACTTATTATTTGCTAGTCCTCGAGCAAAACTAAAAAAATAAAACCGAGTTAATCTCGGGTGGGTTTAACAGAGGTGTACCCACAAAAACCAAGAATTCTAATTGGTCACAAGTATCCAAAGAGCTATGAGGACATACATATTCTCAACCTATCTCCAAGTCACTAGAATGCCAGAGAAATTAAAGGTGTCAGCTCTAAAGCTGACTGAAGAAAAGGGGAGACACATCCGCACGACTGCTAGATAAAGAGATATCCGCTACACAGCTAGATAAACATTGTAAGATGCGTCCGCTGCTTTACAGCTGGATAAGATTAGGAGAGAGATAAAGATGAGAGGGACATCTGCTACACAGCTGGACTAATTACGTGTGATGAGTTAAACCAGTGCTAGAAAGATCTTGTGCCAGATTGAAAGCAAACTAACAAAGCAACCAAAATGCATCTTTCTTCGACTCTCTCACAGTGCTCAGTAGGAATAACGTCTTCTTCGGTCTTCAACTGTTGATGATAAACTCTCGAACCTCATAGAACCTTGACAATTAACTCTTCTCTTCGATTTCTTGCTTGACTTATAAATTTCTTCTTCCCTATGGCCTTATTGAACAAAAAGAACGTAATGATGTTTTTTTTTTCATTTTTTTTTTTTTTTTTTTTTTTTACAAGACAAAAATTACATGGCCATGAGAGAAGGACTTTAGAACTTGGATCTTCACAACTTGTGATGTCTTGGTATCATGAACTTCAACAACTATATCATTTGCTCTTGTAACTTCTTGTAACTAAGTCTTCAACTTTGATTTTTGAATTATTCTTTTCTATTGTTGCTTCTAAACCTTAAACGTCTTCAACTTTTTCATAAATTTTGATGTCACTCCGCTTGTTGATGATGATAAGTTTCTACCGAGAGAGAGTCGTAATCCAGTAACTAAGACTACATTGTGAGGTTGCTCTGTCTTTCTGGCATTTCCTTCTGACCTACTTGCCTTTCCATCATGGATGGTTAGGTCCATCACGGTTACCCTCTAAAAGGAACAAGTTCTCTCCTGAATTTCAAGGATCTCAATGTCTTTTTCTCTAATGTCTCAATAGGTTGTTATCTCTAGCATTCCAATTTCTATCTTTTCGGTGAGAAACAGTATGTAAACTTAGCTAACCGGGTACTATGTGACGCTAGAAGTTTCAAAAATGCGACTAAAATGTTTCTCCCATACCCCCAAACTTAAATCTAACATTGTCCTCGATGTTCTAAAGATAAAATTAAAAGCATGAAAAAGGAGAAACTGTTACCAATGAAGCAAAAGAGATAAGGAAAGATATTACCATGTCGCATGAATATTGGGTTACCTCCCAAGAAGTGCTAAGTTTAAAGTCTTCAGCCAGACATCAAATACCACAAAAAGTATTGTCACCTTCCAAAGTCATATACCAATAGCCGAAAAAGCTGCGGGTCCTCGGAACCAAAAAGAGCTGACACAAATATAGAACTACCATCTTGGATTATAAAAATGAGCAACCAGATCCTAACTTGATCTAGGGTTTTTCTCAAGGCAACTAGATTTATCTGGGGTGTCCCTTTGGGCTCTATATGAGTGTCTAGGAAATTAGGTTCAACTGGATGACTTGTTTCTAAGAACTGGATTTCCTCATGGAAAGTATCGGGAGGATCAGGTAGCAGAGTTTTAAGAAACTCAAGTAAGACCTTAGAGGCACAAAGCTCGAGTCCCAAGTTAGGGACTTCAATTAGGGATGCTTGCCAATCACTAGAATCATCATTACCCCCAAACTTAGGGTGAACACTATCCTCAAATGGACCAAAATATATGGGATGGATTCTACGGTCCATAAAGTCAACACAATGTCTAACTTCTCTTGGGGACTGGTCATCTAAACGAACAACATCATCATATAAAGGATTATCGAAGAAAATCTCTATCATAGGCTCATAAACTAAGGTGTTCCTCATGCTTATCTCCTCCGAATCAGTAAAGGGTTCCTCAAATAAAGGATTATCAAACATACTGCAGGCTAACTGATCAGGAGCTACAGTACTAATCATGTTCACCACTTCTAAATCATCTATTTCAGAAGACTTAATGACATTAAATACATTTAGCTCAGAAGTCATATTACCAAAAGATATGTTCATAAGTCCGGTTCTACAATTGATGAAAGCATTAGATGTGGCCAAAAATGGGCGACCTAGAATCACCGGGATTTGATCACCTGGGTTCTGAACAGGCTGGGTATCTAGAACAACAAAATCCATTGGGTATATAAACCTATCGACCTCAATGAGAACATCTTCTATGACACCACGAGGCACTTTGACAGACCTATCAGCTAATTGAAGTGTCAAATTGGTCGGTTTCAACTTACCAAGACCTAGCTGGGTGTACACATGATACGGGAGTAAGTTAACACTAGCTCCTAAGTCAAGCAATGCCTTATCAACTACATGATTACCAATAACACAAGATATGGTGGGGCATCCAGGGTCTTTATACTTAGGGGGTGTTTGGTTCAGAAGAATTGAAGTTACTTGACCAGCTAAAAAGGCTTTCTTATGGACATTCAGCTTACGCTTTCTTGTACAAAGATCTTTAAGGAACTTGGCATAAGAAGGCATTTTCCTAATTGCTTCTAATAATGGAATGTTGATGTTCACCTGCTTAAATGTTTCCATTATCTCGTTGAAAATCGACTCCTTCTTTGTTGGGGCTAACAACTGGGGGAACGGGGATCTGGGAGCAAAGTCGGGCTCATCAGGACCCCCATTGGTCTCTTTGGAGACTCTATCAATCTTCTCATTTTCTGGCTCATAAGGGTGAACTACAGCATGTTCACTATCAGGCATGGCAACCTTATTGTCAACTTTCTTTCCACTCCTAAGGGTTGTAATAGAGTTCACATGATTGTACGATTTATCTGCTTTAGGATTGGGTTGAGTTTGACTATGAAACTTACCTTTTTCCCTCAAAGACTCATTTATATGACTAACCTGGGTTTTCAACTCGGAAATAGCCTGAGAGTTAGCCTGACCTATTCTCTTATTTTCTTCTATACCTTGAGCAACAGATTGTTGAAACTGCATAGTGTTACGAGTTAACAAAGAAAGAGACTCTTCTAAACTCATAATCTTCTTATCCGAAGGGTTCTGAAACTGTTCCGGGGCTGAAGGATTCTTAGGATAGCCAAAACCTGGGGGAGTTTGAGAGTTACTAGACTGACCTTGATTCTGGCCCTTAGACCAAGAAAGGTTGGGATGGTTTCTCCAGCCAAGGTTATAGGTTTCTGAATAAGGGTCAAATTTCTGACGGTTATCGAATCTAGTGTTGTTATAAAGAGCATTGGCTTGCTCTTCAACAGTATGGTCTTCCCAAAAAGGCTCTATTCTACCACTAGTACCACTAGAATGACCTAATTCCAACGCTTCTAACCTTTTGGATATGGCTGCTATTTTAGCATCTGACTCATAGGATCCTTCTACCCTATTGACATTTCCTCTACTTAGAAGAATTGTTTTCTGGGGTTCCCTATTATTTTCCCATTGTTGGGTCTTATTGGCGATTTCATTCAAAAATGTCATCGCCTCATCAACAGTTTTATTCTCAAACCCACCTGTGCATAAGGACTCAACCATGGTCGTTGTTGAATAGTCTAAACCCTCGTAGAGGATCTGAACTAACCTAACCTTCTCTAAACCATGATGAGGACATTGAGAAATTAAGTCATTGAACCTTTCTAAATACCTATATAAAGATTCTCCCTCTTGTTGAGCAAAAGTACAAATTTGTGTCCTAATAGACGATGTTTTGTGCCTTGGGAAAAACTTATGTATAAAGGCATATATAAGTTGTTCATAGGTTTCAATTGACTCAGAATCCAAACTATACAGCCAAGATTTGGCTTTATCTTTTAAGGAAAAGGGGAATAACCTAAGTTTCAGTGCATCATCACTAAAGTTTTTAATTTTCAGAGTACTACATATTTCCTCATATTCCCTAACATGAAAATAGGGGTTCTCATTCTCTTTTCCTAAAAAGGTTGGGAGTATCTGTAAAGTCCCAGGTTTGAGTTCATAATTTGCCTCGGTTTCAGCTAACTTGATACAAGACGGACGAGAGGTCCTAGTTGGGTTCAATAAAGCTTTTAAAGTTGCCATTTCTGGCACCACCAAAGGACTAGGAGAAATTTCTTCACAAAGACGCAGATTCTCAAAACTGAAGTTTCCAAAAACAGGGCTCTCAAAAGAACAATCTTCGAGCTCCCTGCTTATATCAGAAGAACTACTAGGTTTTTCGCTAATCAATCGACCTAGAATATCTCTTTTCCAAGACCTATTAACAAAATCGGGCATACACTAAAAAAAATCAAAAATAAATAAAAATCCTAACAGGAAGGTTCTAGCAATCACACAGCAGGCTGACTCGACTTTACCACAGCAAACCTAGAGATTTCTAGCAAACAACAAGCATGATGGCTCACTTAGATTGTTTCTAGACTAGCTTCTATATCTCGAAAGGGAATTCGTTACAATTTAAGCAAACCCTCTGGAATCAATCCGAGTCAAAGTAAGTTGAATCGAGGCGAGGGAAGCTCAGTGGAGCTTTGATACCCAAGGCCTCACCGCAGTACAAGGCGGCGCAGTCACGCATTCAACTCACAGAAACCGTCATGAACTTCGAAGTATGCTAAAAGAATAACCAATATCCTTCGAAAATTTTCCTAACAAGCTCGATACCCTATAGGTCTCTTTCTAATCAGATTTTAAAGCTTGGGTTCGCGTTAGGTTTTGTTCTCCTAAAGCGGGCAAGAAGGGAGCGGTGATGAAATCCGAACCCTTATCTTGTTTAGGCCAGGCCTTGCCCTTTACTAGGAAAATAAACAGTCCAAATTCGTCCTCAATCAATGATCACCTTAAGGAATACAGTAACTCGCTTACAGGAGATTCGCGAGTGTTTCGATTGGACTTACCTCCCGTACCAGACGGGGGATGAACCGTTGTCGTCGACTCGGGCCACGACTCCTATGCCGTGTGCGAACCCGAGGGAGGTGATATTGTAATCACCGTCCTTCCCTGCACACAGTTTGTATTTAACTACCCTTCCGTAGGGTTTAAAAAAAAAATAATAAGTCCAAGTCCAGTCCAAAGTCCAAATAAAGTAAAGTGCAAAAGAAAAAGAAAAATACCCTAAAAAATATATATATAAAAATCTCTCTTTTTTTCTCTCTTTTCTATATATAAAACAAAAAAATTCCTCTTTCGCTCCTTTCGCTTTAAGCTTTTCCTTCCAAGGTCCTTAGTACTCCACTCCGAACCTGCAAATCAAAGAAAAAAGAAACGTAAAAAGGAAAAAAAATAATAAACCTAAAAAAAAATTCTACCTAAGCACAGGTCCGCGTCGGCGGCGCCAAAAATTTGATGTTTTTTCAAAAGTTGTTGTAGATTGTGGTAAAAGGGGTTCTTTTCGAACTTGTGAAGGTAACTCTTTTTTTTTTAGATTTAATAAAAATAAAGCAAATTAATTTTCAAAGAGTGATGTCAAGATTTAAAATGGACTAAGGCTCCGGATTCACTATTACTTCAAGTTGATTGGTTACAAAAATATTTCATAATTATTATCTAGCTCTTTTTCCATTAAATCACTTATTAATCTATAAGGTGTCCAAATATTAAATTGTAATCCTTAAGCATGATTTATCAAAGAATTAATTCTAAGCATAAAACATCAAACTGATTCACAACTAATTAAGAAAACCATTTTTATCTCTTTTTTTATTGATCCAAGTGAATTAAATAAAATAAATAATTAAGAAATTATAAAAAGAATTTACCAATCAAACATGAGTGAATAGCTCCTCCGTCGCCTCAGTCACCAGGTATTTTAGCCGCTCATGTTGGAAAACCTCTCAAAATATTTCATTGATGCTCAAAAGTGTTTTACAATGAAGAGAAAGACAAGAAAATGATATAAAACAGGATTCTGCGACCCACAGAAGGCGTCCAGTCAACGACAAAGCTGAAGTGCTGTTGTCGTTGGGAAACTACGACCCACGAAAGACAGCCGATGTCACTGTTGATAAATGACTGTCCCTGTGGGTATTATGTTCTTCGTGTTCTTCCTTGCACCAGCAGCAAACTTCTCTTCTCTGCGTGATTTTCTTTTGATTCTCTCGACTCCTAAACTTTCCCCAAGACTCCCCAAACCTTCCCAATGACCGATACTTGTATTTATAGTGTTTTGGAGCAAGAAATCCGACCATTGATTGCGTATATTTTCTCTTTAATTCGATTATTCTTTGCTGCCCAAAAATGATAATATTTACCATTTATAGAATTTCCTCACGTTAACTCGCTCCCAAAACGCTCCAAATTAGTTTCTTCATGCCTCAGAAGCTTTCCCGCACCTCCACATCACTCCATGCACAGCACAAACACACTTGAGCTCGTGTTCAGTGTGTGTTGCTCTGTTTTGAGTTTGGTGAATCGAACCGAGAATTCCAGCCTAAATTGATCAATTCTGACACCCATACTGTGTTCCTTAAGCTACATCACATCTTCCTACCAAGTTTGAGCCATTGAATCGCACCACAACACCTTCATTTTGTCGATTGAAATTCTGCCAGTTGATGAACCAATTTTCCCGCCAATTTTATTTTTTCAAATCGTGAAGAAGGTGTCCCCTTAGCAAACAGTGGTGTCCCCTTAGTAATTAGGTTACCCCTTATCCAAAAGCGAGAGTCCGAATAACACTTGTCCTCCGGGTGCCAAAATCAACTTTTCGAGCCGAATTTTCCAAAAATGTTTATTTCCTAAAAAATACATAGAAACACAATATTAGTACAAAAATAGAGTTCCAACAATACGGACATTGAGGACAAATTAGACACAAAAATGTGTCTATCAATCAACTAAGGGAATCAAGTGTGTAGTATCCTGCTGGGATCAGATACGTAAGGAGCGCAAATGTACCTTGAATATGTGTGAGATTGATTAGGGTTCAACTACAGTCCAGTCCGAAGTTAATTGGTAGTCATCTAGTGTTTGTAGCGGCTTAATACAGTGTGGTGTTCGATCTGGACTAGGCCCAGGGGTTTTTCTGCATTTGCAGTTTCCTCCTTAACAAAATTTTGGTGTCTGTGTTATTTCTTTTCCGCATTATATTTTGTTATATAATTGAAATATCACAGGTTGTGCGTTAAGATCAATCAATTAGAATATCCAACTTTTGGTTGTTGATTTTCATTGATTGACACTTGAACATTGGTCTTTGGTACCGTTCAAGTAACTCCTCTTATATTCAATCAGGCTCGCAGATTTCTATTTATTAATTGCGGATTGAATTAAGAGTTAGAGATATTATACTCTTTGATATACTTTAATCTAGATTAAGTCTGACTGTCTAGTTGATTCTCTAGAAAGTGTATTGGAGTAAGTCCTCTCAAATTGTCAAACGAATTGTTGGGTGTGGTTTTTAGACCCCCGCATTTTCAAACATACCCACCAAATGGAATCCAACCTTTAACCTTATGTAACTAGTTGTAATTCTAAGAAATTCTTTGGTTTTTGGCAGGGAAGTAAGGATATCATAGCAATAATACTGAACAAGTATGTGGGAGAGGTGTTAGATGCAATTAAAGCTTGAAAATGGGGGTTACAACTTGAAGCTTGTGCCGTCATCATTCAAACTAGCAACAACAAACTTGTGAGGCTTACCACATGACTCGATAATAGTTGTATGGCTTGGCCGTCCAAAGCTCTCTGAGAAGTCAAAACATCTACTCTTTTGGATGCCCCTTCTTTATATTACATTTTTCTTAAGTTGGTAAATGGGCAAACTAGACAACAATTTGCATTCAGTGTTAATTCTAAGGAAATAATTACCTGTAACTCTCATGGTTATCCTCCTACTTGTATTTTTAATGCGCCGAACAAAGATAGATTGTCCACCTTTGTTCAAAACTAATTTAGAATTATGAAAAGAAAAAAGGCTAATAGAAAATAGAGATGGTCATTGAAAAAGCGGGGGGTCTAACAACCACACCCAATATTTCGCTTAGCAATCTGTATGGACTAACTCCAATTTACTTTTAAGTGAATCAGCTAGACAATCAGACTCAATCTTAAGAAAAGAATATCAAGAAATTACTTTGCGAGCCCGATTGAATATAAGAAATAACTTGGACGGTATCAAAAACCAATATCCAAGTGCCAATCAATTTAATCAACAACCAAAGGTTGGATTCACAATTGATTGAACTTACGCACAACCTGTGGTATTTCAATTATATATAAAATATAATGCAGAAAATAAATAACACAAACACCAAAAGTTTTGTTAACGAGGAAACCGTAAATGCAGAAAAACCCCGGGACCTAGTCCAGATTTAAAAACCACACTGTATTAAGCCGCTACATACACTAGCCTACTCCAAGTTAACTTCGGACTGGAATGTAGTTGAGCCCTAACCAATCTCACACTAATCAAGGTACACTCGCGTTCCTTACGCTTCTAGAACCACGTCGGATTCTGTGCACTTGATTCCCTTAGATGATCTCACCCACAACTAAGAGTTGCTACAACCCAAAGTCGAAGACTTGATAAACCAATCTGTCTCACACAGAAAAGTCTATTGAATAGATAAATCTATCTCCCACAGATATACCTATGAGTTTTGTTCCGTCTTTTGATAAATCAAGGTGAACAGGAACCAATTGATATACCGGGCTTATATTCCCGAAGAACATCCTAGAAATATCAGTCACCTCACAATCATCTTAATCATGTGGTAGCGAAACAAGATATTGTGGAATCACAAACGATAAGACGAAGATGTTTGTGACTACTTTTTATCTTGCCTATTGGAGATTAAATCTCGAGCAAATCTTAGAGAAGATAGTACTCAAATCTTAGAGAAAATAGTTGGGTCTGGCTTCACAATCCCAGTGAAGTCTTCAAGTCATTAACCTACAGGGTTTTGGAGAAACTTAAGGTTAAAGGAGAATCGACTCTAGTCGCAACTAGTATCACACAGGAGGTGTGGGGATTAGGTTTCCCAGTTGCTAGAGTTCTCCCTTATAAAGTCTTCAAATCAGGATTTGCAATCAATGTTACCTTGGTAACAAAGTATTCAATATTAACCGTTAGATGAAAACCCGATTAGACTCACGCTAATATCTTTCAACCGTTAGATCGAACTTAGCTTGTTACATACAGATGAAAAGTGACTTCATTTAGATATGACTAACCGTACCTAAACGTGTACACCTTTGTTGGCTCAACAATAGTTAACTGAAGTTAACCATAACTAGTTCAAATGACTCAAATGAAACTAGTTCTAGAGTTGTTCAATTGTTTATATTCTCATAGAAGTGTACAAGACACAATTGAAGCAAAATCGATTTTGATTAACTCGAAACAGTTCATGAACATTATAGCCACGTTTTGCAAAAGATTGCATTCCTTATTATATAAATGTATTAGTTCATGAACAAACCGATTTTAGAACATAACCCGCTCAAGTATGCCAACAGGTACGCATACCT
Source organism: Papaver somniferum (assembly GCF_003573695.1). Classification (NCBI taxonomy): domain Eukaryota; kingdom Viridiplantae; phylum Streptophyta; class Magnoliopsida; order Ranunculales; family Papaveraceae; genus Papaver; species Papaver somniferum. The sequence goes on along the minus strand of NC_039363.1, from coordinate 101,804,564 downwards.
GGGTGGCCGGACTAAGTTTGGGTTCGCCAGTATGCGAACGGGTACGCATACCACCAAACTCAGTAAAGTCCCGGAACTTGAACATCACGCCAGTATGCGTACCGGTATGCATACTTAGTTTCCGGACCTCTACTAAACCAATCATTACGCATACATGTATGCATACCATGGTTCCCGGACTTTGAATAACTTGCAATAGTTAGCATACAAGTACTCATATTATGATATATCGAATCATGGTTATTTGTTATAAACTCCCATTTCAATCATTGAAACATTCTCGAAAGACGACATAGCTGTCTCACATAAACTATTAGCTTCAAAGAAATTTTCAAGTGATAGAATGATCAATACGAAACATTCCGAGTCTATATCAAATGATTGTCTCACACAAATCATGTAAGATGTTACCAGGTGATTTTCACATGATCATCTTTTGACTTTCGTCAAGAATATAAGATGAACTTGGTTAAAGCGAAAGCTTACCAACACATATATCGTGAAATTTATAAGTGAGTTAAACTCAACACGAAATATCAAATTTGTATAATAAAAGTCTATATAGCTATACGATTTTCGTCTCAAATAGGAGATAGAGTAGATAGAATTTTGAGTGATAGATGAGTTCAAGTCTCCACATACCTTTTTGTTGATGAAGTTCCACAAGATCCCTTAGTAATTCTTCGTCTTCAATCGATGAACGTTGTGAAGTCTATAGCTCAACTACACTTTCTATCCTAATCTGAGACTTAGCTATAAGTATACAGGAAATCAAGACTTGTAGTTTTGGCAACTAAACTTGACAACAAGCTTGAGATAGCAACGCTTGCGAGTTCGTCCGAGCAGTGCTCTAACAATCTTCCCCTTTGTCAATTTTAGAGATAAAACTATCAATACATATGGAATACAAAATAAATAAACCTTGTAGCTCTCAATCCAAATGCTTGATTTCATTGGTTCTTCAACATTACTCGAAACCTTCGTCACTTCCAAGTACTCCAGTGATTCTGAATGTGTTCAACTCAGCATCATAGTTGTTGAATATCCGTAGCTATAACAATGAGAAAACAGTAGTTTTCAATCATTGTTATACAGTGTCATAGTATTATTACACAGTATCAAAGTCCAATTGTATCACAACTTTGACAACGATACTATGGTGATATGTATCACTCCACCTTAGTCAATACTTCATCTCACATGAAAACCACTCCGCCTTACATAATGATCTGTAAACCATATGTATTTGTAGTGTGAACTACACACTAATTCTCCCCTTTTTGTCGATATAAATTGGCAAAGGTACAAAAACTAGTGGGATCCTAATGAAATTTCCATAGAGATACTTCATGACCAAAACAGAACATATCAACTTTGTTTCGACGATTTCACATAGTCGAAACTAGTGTATTCATAAAGGAGTTTATAAAGATGCAAGAAAACTCCTACAATATTCCACAGCCGCATTCCCCATAAAATGTCATTCCCGAAAGAACAACAAGGGCGACCTTACTTTCACAAGAAAAGAAGGATTTGTTTGGACATTAACAAATCCCATGAAACATGAATTTGTATCCAAAATAATCATTAAATTAACCACAAGAGAACCCATGATTAATTTAATCGAAAATGCTCATATAAGAGAACTTACGGAGCTGCACAATACTTACACAAAGATGTGGATCAGGGAAATACCAATAATGCGGAATATTCAAAGATTCATTCTATTTTTCATCAATATTTGCATAGAGACATGTAATAGACTTAATCTTTTTAATGACATAATAGGCTTAACTTTGCATAATGCCATAATAGACTTAATCTTTTCATCCTGTCTTCCATCAATATTTGCATAATGACATAATAGGCTTAACTTTTGTTGTCAAAAGTTCATTCTATCTTTTATTAATATTTGCATAAAGACATGTGATAGACTTAACTTTTGAGAATATATGGGACAATCATAGTTCACGGACGCAAACACACATATCCCATAACAAGTTGCAATATATAAAACCATAAAGATTAATATTGCAAAATCATCTTCCAAATAAAATTTAGAATTTAAATAAATAAATCTAAAACATTGCAAGATGAAAATCGTTGGCAATAGCTATGTGTACACACAATAATTTTTATTCAATACCCTAGTTATCCTGCTTAAAACACAAGAATAAATTCTCATAAGAAGTTTCCTAGATAACAAGACAAACTCGAAATGCACATATAAGATGATTTGTCCTTAGAGGGTAGAAAAAAACTTTTTCGCACGGATTTACACCAAGAATAGCTACCAAAGGCGTACAAATATTTCTTAACAAGTAAGAACATACAAAGTCATTAATGACCATGCACCATTGTTCACATAAGATGATTGTGAACATTTAAGAATCCCATAGAAATGCGTACAACTGCCCATTCTTGAACTTCCTTCTTTGTGATTCACCAACAAAATTCTTGTAAAAGCTACAAATGAGCTTATAAGAGTAGTACTCCAAGAATCCAAGTGACCAAGTCCAAGAGAAGTGGAACAAGTGTGACGAAACGGAGCAAAACACTCAAAAACAAGAGACGGGACAAATACCAATCTTAACTCATCCAAATTCAATAATTTTCATCTCCATTTTGAAGATAATTTAAAGATCAAGAGAATTCAAAAATAATTAGGTCATTCCGAGTTCGGACGAAGAAGTTACAGCCAAAACAACTACTATTTTCAAACCTGAACGTTTAAGAACCCTAAATACAAATCAGGTTAGGTAGAAATGAACGATAAGCAAGGTACATGGATCATTATAAGTACTCTAAGCAAATGATAAAAACACAAATCTTGCTCAAGTATATTGACATACCTTTTAGAATAATCCAATTGAATTATACAGCCTTACCAAAGATTCAAAATCATACCTAACGCAACATGTGCGCCCCAATTCTCGTGATTCCCTCACCGTATACATAGAAGGGCATTTCTTGGTGAGGATGCACTTCCAACACAATCAAGTTGTGTTGAGGTGAACAATGTCTTGCTCACCATGGCACCAAGAAATAGTTTATTTCCAACTACTTTGCATTCAACAAAGTTGAGAAACATCCAAGAATCTGTTTTTACAAGTTTTGCAAAAGACTTTAGAGAGATACACAAAAAAATTAGTCCATGATGTCTCATTTTAAAACTTAATAAAAACAGTGTCTGCAAATAATGTTTAGTACTGCGCGGGGAAAATCTTTTGGTGTAAGGAGACATCCTGACATGTTTACGATAGTAAACAGAACAATTATCATGACACAATGTATCAGGGTTTGACTGATGAATAGAGTCATGTTCTGAGATGAGACAATATGTTATATGAGATTTAGACTCATTTTGTACTATATCCAGTATGTTACAATTTTTTTGGAACAGGCGAGAGGAGTATTAGTCTCACTAATAAGTAGATCAATATCAATCTAAACATGAAGATTATTCACCATAACTTGGTTTATTTTATCAAGAGAGTCTTGTTCTTTATGGAGATATGACTCAACATCAAAATATAAACTTTCAAGTTTCTCTTCAAGCTCTGAAAACACTTCAAGGGATTTTAAACCTGCTGGAGGTTTGGACAAAATTTCTTCTACAGGTTCAATTAAATCAGTCCATAGAGTCAGATTGCAACAAACACATATTTATGAGGTCTTAAAGGTGTTTTCCTACTCTGATAACAATTAAAAAACGGAGGTCTAACAACCACACCCAATATTTTGCTTAGCAATATGTATGGACTAACTCCAATATACTTTTAATATAATCAACTAGACAGTCAGACTCAATCTTAAGAAAAGTATATCAAAGAGTTATATCTCAATTTCTCAATTCAATCCGTAATCAAATAAATAGGAATTTGCGAGCCCGATTGAATATAAGAAATAACTTGGAAGGTATCAAAAACCAATATCCAGGTGCCAATCAATTTAATTAACAACCAAAGGTTGGATTCACAATTGATTAAACTTACGCACAACCTGTGATATTTAAATTATATAGAAAATATAATGCGGAAAATAAATAGCACAGACACCAGAAGTTTTGTTAACGAGAAAATCGCAAATGCAGAAAAACCCTGAGAGTTAGTCCAGATTTGAACACCACACTGTATTAAGCCGCTACAGACACTAGACTAATCCAAGTTAACTTCGGACTGGAGTATAGTTGATCCCTAACCGATCTCACACTGATCAAGGTACATTCGCGTTCCTTACGCCTCTAGAACCACACCAGATTCCGCGCAATTGATCCTTTAGCTGATCTCACCCTTAACTAAGAGTTGCTACGACCTAAAGTCGAAGAGTTGATAAACCAATCTGTCTCACACAGAAAAGTCTAATGAATAGATAAAAATATCTCCTACAGATATACCTATGAGTTTTTAAAAATGCGGGGGTCTAACAACCATACCCAACAATTCGTTTGGAAATCTGAGAGGACTTACTAAAATATTCTTTCTAGAGAATCAACTAGACAGTCAGACTCAATCTAGAGAAAAGTATATACAAGAGTTTATATATCTATCTCTCTATTCAATATGCAATCAACAAATAGAAATCTGCGAGCCCGATTGAATATTAGAGAATTAACTTGAACGGTACCAAAGACCAATGTTCAATGACCAATCAATTTCAATCAACAACCAAAGGTTGGATTTCCGTAATTGATCGATTCAATGCACAACCTGTGATATTTCAACTATATAAAAATATATAATGCGTAAAAGAAATAACACAAACACCAGAATTTTGTTAACGAGGAAAACCGCAAATGTAGAAAAACCCCGTGATCTAGTCCAATTTGAACACCACATTGTATTAAGCCGCTACAGACACTAGCATACTACCAATGAACTTCGGACTGGACTCTAGTTGAACCCTAATCAATCTCACACTGATTCAAGGTACAGCTGCGTTCCTTTCTTTCTCTAATCCGAGCAGGATACTACACACTTGATTACCTTAGCTGATCTCACCCACAACTAAGAGTTGCTACGACCCAAATTCGAAGACTTGATAAACAAATTTGTCTCCCACAAAAATACCTATGAGTTTTTATTCCGTCTTTTGATAAATCAAGGTGAACAGGAACCAATTGATGAATCAGACTTATATTCCCGAAGAACAGCCTAGTATTATCAATCACCTTATAATAATCCAAATCGTATGATGGCGAAACTAGATATTGTGGAATCACAAACGATGAGACAAAAATATTTGTGACTCCTTTTTATCTTGCCTATCGGATATTGAATCTCGAGCAAATATTAGAGAAGATTATACTTAAACGATAGAATCGGGCAAGATCAGAATATGCAATTACAAAGAAAATAATTGGGTATGTCTTGACAATCTCAATGAAGTCTTTGAAGTCATTAACCTACAGGGTACCGATAGAAACTTAAGGTTAAAGGAGAATCGACTCTACTTGATACAACTAGTGACACACATGAGATGTGGGGACTAGGTTTCCCAGTTGCTAGAGTTCTCCTTTATATAGTTTTTAAATCAGGGTTTGCAATCCAAGTTACCTTGATAACAAATCATTCAATATTCATCGCTAGATGAAAAACCTGATTCAACCAAGCTAATATCTTTCAACCGTTAGATCGAACTAAGCTTGTTACACACAAATGAAATGTACCCTCATTTAGGTTCATGTAACCATACCCAAACGTGTACACCATGTTGACTCAATAATAGTTAACCGCAGTTAGCCATATGATTACTCTCATATCAACCTTATTCATCTTAACCATAACTAGTTCAAATGACTCAAATGTAACTAGTTAAAGAGTTGTTCAATTGCTATATTATTATAGAAGTATACAAGAACACAATTGAAGCAAAACCGGTTTGATTCACTTGAATCAATTCATGAACATTATAGCCACGGTTTGCAAAGATTGCATTCCTTATTTTATAAATGTTTAAGTTCATGTACACAACTGATTTTAGAAATTAACCCACTCAAGTATGCAAACGGGTTGGTTACGCCAGTACGCGTATGGGTGCACATACCAATTCATACTTCCAAACTCCAGCAGAAATTTACATGCATGAGACTTCCGTCAGTATGCGTACGGTTATGCATACTTGCCCAGACATCGAACAAACGCCAGTACGCGTACATGCGCATACTTCAGGTACCCGGTTCTGGACTTATACACAAATGTGATAACACACTATGTTTATATAAAAACATGGTTAATTGATTCTAAACTCTTTATTTAAATCATTGAAACTTTCTTAGAGGATGATAATAGCCGTTTTCACACAATATTAGCATTAAAGCAATTTTCAAGATATTGAAATAATCATAACGAAACATTCCAAGTCTACACCAAATGATTGTATCACACAAACCATGTAATATGTTTACTCGGCAATTTTTCACATGATCATATTTCGACTTTCGTCAAGAATATAAGATGAACTTTTTTGAAGCGAAAGCTTGCCAACACATATTTCGAGAAATATGAAGCGAGTTAAACTCAATTCGAAATCTCAAATGTGTATAATAGAAAACTATATTGTAATACGACTTATGTCTCAATATAGGAGATAGGGTAGAAATAAACCTTCCAAGTGATAGATGAGTTTCAGTCTCCATATACCTTTTGTTGATGAAGTTCCACAAGCTCCCCTTAGTAGTTCTTCGTCTTCAAATGATGAACGCCGTAAAGTCTAATGGTCATTAGAGCAGTGCTCGGTCGAACTCGCATGCGTTGCTATCTCAAGCATGTTTGTCAATGTTAGTGATCAAAACTATAAGTCTTGATTTCTAGTCTACTTATAGCTAAGTCTCGGACTAGGATAGAAAGTGTAGTTGAGCTCAAGACTCCATGACGATCATCATACAAAGACGAAGAACTACTCAAGGAACTGGTGGAACTTCATCGAATAAAAGGTATGTGGAGACTTGAACTTATCTATCACTCAAAATTCTATCTACTCTATCTCCTATCTTGAAACAAAAGTCGTTTCGCTATATAGACTTTGTTATACACATTTGCTATTTGGAGCCGAGTTTGTCTCGCTTATCTATTTCTCGAAATATGTGTTGGTAAGCTTTCATTTTGGCCAAGTTCATCTTTACTAGTGACGAAAGTCATATTAAGTTTCAATTACTTGAAAATTGGTTTGACGAAAAATTGTGTATGAACAACAACTATATAACGTCCTCTAAGAATATTTTAATGATTGAAATGAGAGTTTAGACTATACAACCATGGTTGGATATATGCATTGTGTGGTAACTCATACATGTATAAGTCATTATTCCTTGAACTAAAGTATGCGTACTTTGCTGCTCAGGAAAACCGGAACTAAAGTTCGCGTACCAAGTCCGCAAACTGTCAGTAGTTCTCATCCCGAGAATTTTTGCTGGAGTTTGTGAAATGAAAAAACAAACTTATTTCGGGTACTTAAGTATGCGTACTTAAGTTGGTTATTTTCTAAAAACGATTATTCGTGAACTTAAACTTATATAAACTAAGGAATGCAAGTTTGCAAACCGTGGCTATAAAGTTCATGAATCGATTCGAGTGAATCAAATTGTTTTTGCTTCGATTATGTCTTGTATACTTCTATAAGATCTAAGCAATTAAAAAAAACTCTCTAGCTAGTTCATTTGAGTCATTTGAACTAGTTATGGTAAAGAAGAATATGGTTGATAAGAATCTGCTCATATGGATAACCATTTGGTTAACTACTGTTGAACCAACTAGATGTACATGTTTGGGTACGGTTACACAAACCTAAATAAACGTGAATTTGATTTGTGTGTAACAAGCTAAGTTTCGATCTAACGGCTGAAAAATATTAGCTTGAATCTAATCAGGTTTTCATCAAAAGGTGAATATTGAATGATTTGTTACTAAGCTAATATTGATTGCAAACTCTAATTTGAAAGACTATATAAGGGATAACTCTAGCAACTGGGAAACCTAATCCCCATACCTCCTGTGTAATACTAGTTGTATTAGCTAGAGTCGATTCTCCTTTAACTTTAGGTTTCTACCGAGACCCAGTAGGTTAACGACTTGAAGACTTCATTGGAATTGTGAAGCCAGACCGATAATACTTTTATTGTAGTTGTGTGATCTGATCTTGCTGTTTCTATCGTACTAAGTCCAATCGTAAGATTGGATTGAGATTGATTTCTCCGATATGCAAGATATAAAAGAAGTCACAAACATCTTCGTCTCATCGTTTGTGATTTCGCAATATCTTCTTTCGCTAGTCGATTAAGATTATTGTGAGGTGATTGATAATACTGGGTTGTTCTTCGGGAATATAAGTCTGGTTTATCAATTGGTTCATGTTCACCTTGATTTATCAAAAGACGAAACAAAAACTCGTAGGTATTTCTGTGGGAGACAGATTTATCTATTACCGTAGACTTTATTGTGTGATACATATTTATTTATTAAAGTCTTCGACTTTGGGTTGTAGCAACTCTTAGTTGTGGGTGAGACTAGCTAAGGGAATCAAGTGCGTAGTATCCTGCTGGGATCAGAGACGAAGGAGCGCAATTGTACCTTGGATCAGTGTGAGATTGATTGGGGTTCAACTACAGTCCAGACCGAAGTTAGTTTGTAGTAGGCTAGTGTCTGTAGCGTCTTAATACAGTGTGTGTTCAATCTGGACTAGGTCCCGGGGTTTTTCCGCATTTGCGGTTTCCTCGTTAACAAAACTTCTGGTGTCTGTGTTTTTTCTTTCCCGCATTATATTTGTTTATATAATTGAAATATCACAGGTTGTGCGTTAAATCAATCAATTTGGAAATACAACCTTTGGTTGTTGATTGAAATTGATTGATACTTGAACATTGGTCTTTGGTACCGTTCAAGTGATTTCTCTTATATTCAATTAGACTCGCAGATTTCTATTTGCTTGAGTAAGTATTGAATCGAGAAAGAAAGATATAACTCTTTGATATACTTTTATTAAGATTGAGTCTGACTGTCTAGTTGATTCTCTTAAAAGTATATTGGAGTTAGTCCATACAGATTGCTAAGCGAAAAATTGGGTGTGGTTGTTAGACCCCCACTTTTTCACAATCTATGTCATAGTCCGAGACATCTAGAAATAGGATAGAAATCAAGACTTACAGTTTTTATTACTAACATTGACAAACATGCTTGAGATAGAAACGCATACGAGTTCGACCGAGCAGTGCTCTACAATCTCCCCCTTTGTCAATTTTATTGACAAAACTATCAATACACATGGATTACAAAATAAATAAAAACTTTTTAGCTTCTCATCCAAGTGCTTGATCTCCTTGGCATCTTCAACAAAATTCGAAATCTTTGTCACTTCCAAGTACTCCATGATTTTAAACGTGTTCAACTCAGTATCATAGTTGTTGAAGATCCGTAGTGATAACAATGAGAAAACAAGTGTTATCAATCATTGTTATACAGTGTCATAGTATTATTACACATCATCAAAGTTCAATTATATCACAACTGTGACAACAATAATATGGTGATATGTATCACTCCCCTTATTCAATACTTCATCTCGACATGAAAACCACTCCCCCTTACATAATGATCCGTAAACCTTATGTGTTTGTAGTATGAAACTACATATTAATTCTCCTCCTTTTTGTCAATATAAATTGGCAAAGGTACGAAAACTAGTGGAACCCTCATGAAATTTTCATAGAGATACTTCATGACCAAAAGAGAATAACATACCAACTTATTTAGGTGCAATCATAAAGCCGAAGCTAAATGCATTCATCAAGTAGTTTATAAAGATACAAGATAACCCCTATAATATTTCACAACCGCACTCCCCACAAAGATTTGGCAATAAAGCACAAGTTCAAAAAGACTCTCCCCCATAAAATGTCATTCCAGAAAGAACAATAAAGGCGACCTTGCTTTTACAAGAAAAGAAGGTAACCAAATCACATGAAAACATGAATTTGTATCCAAAAATCTCAATTAAACAATCACAAAAAAATGATCAACTCAATTGGACACGCTCGACATAAGAGAACTTACGGAGCAACACAGTATATACACAAGATGTGGATCGGAGATAGACCAATACTGCGGAATAAACAAGGATTCATCCTATTTTTAATCACTATTTGCACAATGACATATAATAGACTTTAATCATTGTAAACAAAAGTTCATCCTATCTTTCATCAATATTTGCATAAAGACATAAAAGGCTTAACTTTTGTTGTCAAAAGTTCATTTTATATTTTATCTTTCATACTGACATATAATAGATATAACTTTTGAACAAGTATGGGATACTCAAGGTTCACCGATGTAAACAACATATCCCATAAAAATTTACAATATATGAAACCATGAAGATTAATACTGCAAAAAAAATCTTTTCCCTTAGAAGGTAGAATTAATCATTTTTCGCACGGATTTATACCAAGAATGGTTACCAAAGGCGTATAAAAATATTTTATTAACAAAGAAGAACATACAAAGTCATTAAAGACCATGCATCATAGTTCAGATAAGATGATTGTGAACATTCAAGAGTCCCATAGCTATGCGTACTACTGCCCATTCGTGAACTTCCTTTTTGTGATTCAATAACAACATTCTTGTAGAAGCTACAAATGATCTTATAAGAGTAGTAATCCAAGTGCCCAAGTTCAAGCGAAGTGGAACAAGTGCGACGAAATGGAGCAAAACACTCAAAAACAAGAGACGGGACAAAGAACAATCTTAACTCATCCAAATTCAATAATTCTCATCTCAATTTGAGGAGAATTCAAATAGGAAGATAAAGAAAAAAAGAATGATGTCATTCCGAGTTCGGACGAAGAAATTACGGCAAAAACAAGTTTATCGAATATCGACGTCTACAGGAAAGTATGCATACGGGTTTGCAAACGAATTTTCATGACCTGGGGCAGTATGCAAACGGGTATGCGTACTAAACCCCATGGATTTTTATTTTAAATGATGGTATGCATACCTGGTAGGGTGTACCATGAAGTCCAAACATCCCGAACTATTATTTTCAAACCTAAACGTTTAAGAACCTTAAACACATATCAAGTTAGGTACAAAATGAACAATAAGCAAGGTACATGGATCATTATAAGTACTCTAAGAAAATAAAAACAAAAATCTTGCTCCAGTTTATAGACATACCTTTTTAGAAGAATCCAATCGAATTCTACAGCCTTACTGAACATGATCTGTGTTCCCAAATTCTCGTGCTTCCCTCACCGTATATATAGAAGGTCATTCCTTGGTAAGGATGCACTTACAACACAATCAAGTTGTGTTGGGGTAAACAATGTCTTTCTCCCCACAAGTGACCTTTGAATTATCATGAAAGAGATCGCTTTTAGAACCTTTCCCATCCAAATCTATTTTTTTAAAATTAAGTTCCAACATCATGGATATTGTCGTCTCCATAGTCATGGAATTTTCTGGAGATCATTCATTTTCACACTCAAAGCATCATTGTCTTTCTTTGGTACCCACTTCTGAGTACGTTTAGGAACAACTGGAACCTTCTTCCCATTACTCTCTTAAAGATTTCTCGGAAGAGAATTGGATTGACTATTCTTTTGCAAGTTAGTCTTTCTCCAATTGGGAGCATCGGATCTTGTCTTAGTATTTACGAAGTTATCCTTTTGATAACCATTACATTTGTGAAAAGGATTCGTACGACGTTTATAGGAAAATCTAGATTTATCACAACACTGATTCCTTTGCCTAAAGGTTGGACAGTTACAACCTGTAGCATTAAGTGGATTAGTCTTAACATATGATCTTGGTTTCACAACTTCTTGTGATGTCCAAACAAGAACATCATGAAGTTTCGCATTCCTGATACGGAAACAACATCTCCTTTCCAGGTGACCTCTATTTCCGCAATAGTGGCAAACATAAGGAATGTTCTTACCTCGATCCGTGTGTGCTGACTTTGGAGGTTGATATACTTTGCGCTTTTGAACCTTAACTGCTGGTGAAGGTATTTCACTTTTGCCATCAGCGGAAACCTTTTGTTGAGAAGAATCACTAGCCTTCGAAAATTTTACCTCTTTGCTAATACTTGGAGCATATATTCCCTTATAGCCCAATCCTCGTGTATCACGATGATTTTTACTTGCTCCTCTCATAGTGGTTAATTTGCTTGAACTAGTATTGAACTTTTTGAAGTCATCTTCGAACATCTTGATTTTATCAAGAGCAGCAGCTAAATCAGCCTCAAGACGTTTTTCTCGAGCGAGAAAAGCGCTTTATCTGTCATCAAAACTAACTTGTTGAGAGCTAATCCTTGCTTCAGATTCTGCAAGTTTCTCTTCCAAAGAAAAGCACTTTTGATAAATATTATCACATTTAAGTGACTTCATACGTAGGTTTTCCTCAGAATCCTTGAGGATCAATTCGTTAGAACGATTCGAAACATAAACACATGCGTAACATCTTCTCAACTGCTTGTTTTTTCGACAAAGATGAGTCAGAAGAGGTATGACATGAGAAGTTGTCGTCTTCTTCTTTTCCAACGAATTCAAAACCTTAACATACTCTGAGACTTCCTCATCAACCTCTATATCAATATCTTAATCACCTTCATCAGAAAGTTCATCCAATTATTCTTTTAGGAGTGTTTCCAAGTTATCAACAGTTTTTACATTAAGAGAATATTTAGATATTCCACATAGATGTGACTGTTCTCTCAGGTGAATCCAAGCTTTGAAAAACATCTGGTAATTTCTGACTTGGTACGTTATTATAGATAGACTCGTCCATAATCAAATCACTACAAACACATACTTGTAAGGTATTTAATGTGTTTGCCTGCTCTAATACCAATTGAAAATGCGGGGGTCTAACAACCACACCCAACAATTAGTTTGGCAATATGAGACGACTTACTCAAATATACTTTCCAGAGAATCAACTAGACAGTCACACTCAATCTTAAGAAAAGTATGTACAAGAGTTCATATCTCTATCTCTCTATTTAATTTGCAATCAGCAAATAGAAATATGCGAGCTCGATTGAATATTAAAGAAGTAACTTGAACGGTACCAAAGACCAATGTTCAAGGATCAATCAATTTCAATCAACAACCAAAGGTTGGATTTCCCAATTGACCGATTCAACGCACAACCTGTAATATTTCAATTATATAACAAAATATAATGCGGAAAATAAATAACACAGACACCAGAATTTTGTTAACAAGGAAAACCGCAAATGCAGAAAAATCCTGGAACCTAGTCCAGTTTGAACACCACACTGTATTAAGCCGCTACAGACACTAGCCTACTACCAATAAACTTCGGAATGGACTGTAGTTGAACCCTAATCAATATCACACTGATTCAAGGTACAGTTGCGTTCCTTACGTCTCTGATCTCAGTAGGATACTACGCACTTGATTACCTTAGTTGATCTCACCCACAACTAAGAGTTGATACGAAGCAAAGTCGAAGACTTGATAAACAAATATGTCTCACACAGAAAAGTCTATTGGAATAGATAAATCTGTCTCCCACAAAAATACCTATGAGTTTTTATTCCGTCTTTTGATAAATCAAGGTGAACAGGAACCAATTGATGAATCGGACTTATATTCCCGACGAACAGCCTAGTATTATCAATCACCTCACAATAATAAAAATTGTATGATGGCAAAACTAGATATTGTGGAATCACAAACGATGAGACGAAGATGTTTGTGATTACTTTTTATGTTGCCTATGGGGAGATTAAATCTCGAGCAAACCTTAGAGAAGATAGTACTCAAACGATAGAATCAGGCAAGATCAGAACACGCAACTTCAAAGAAAATAGTTGGATCTGGCTTCACAATCCAATGAAGTCTATGAAGTCGTTAACCTACAAGGTCTCGATATAAACCTAAGGTTAAAAGAGAATCGACTCTAGTTGATTCAATAACACACATAAGGTGTGAGGATTAGGTTTCCCAGTTGCTAGAGTTTTCCTTTATATAGTTTTCAAATCAGGACTTGCAATCCAAGTTACCTTGGTAACAAAGTATTCAATGTTCACCGTTAGATGAAAAACCTGATTCAACCAAGCTAATATATTTCAACTGTTAGATCGAACTTAGCTTGTTACACACAAATGAAATGTCCCTCATTTAGGTTTATGTAATCGTACCCAAACGTGTACACCATGTTGACTCAATAATAACCGTAGTTATCCATATGATTACTCTCATATCAACCCTATTCATCTTAACCATAACTAGTTCAAATGACTCAAATGAAACTAGTTAAAGAGTCGTTCAATTGCCATATTCTCATAGAAGTATACAAGAACACAATTGAAGCAAAATTGGTTTGATTCACTCGAATCAATTCATGAACATTATAGCCACGGTTTGCAAAGATTACATTCCTTATTTTATAAATGTTTAAGTTCATGTATACAACCGATTTTCGAAAGTAACCCACTCAAGTACCCAAACGGGTATGCATACTTAAGTAGCCGGACCGAGTTTGGTTACGCCAGTATGCGTACGGGTACGCATACCAATTCACACTTCCAAACTTCAGCAGAAATTCACGGGCGTGAGATTTCCGCCAGTCCAACAACCGCCAGTACGCGTACGAGTATGCATACTTCAGGTTCCCAGTTTTGGACTTATACACAAATGTGATAACACACTATGTTTATATCCAAACATGGTTACTTGATTCTAAACTCTTTATTTCAATCATTGAAACTTTCTTAGAGGATGACAATAGCCGTTTTCACACACTATTAGCATCGAAGCAATTTTCAAGATATTGAAATAATCATAATGAAACATTCCAAGTCTACACCAAATGATTGTATCACACAAACCATGTAAGATGTTTACTCGGAAATTTTCACATGATCATAATCTGACTTTCGTCAAGAATATAAGATGAACTTGGTCGAAGCGAAAGCTTTCCAACACATATTTAGAGAAAAGTGACTTCATTTAGATATGCGTAACCGTACCTAAACGTGTACACCTTTGTTGGTTCAACAATAGTTAACCGAAGTTAGCCATATGAACACTTTCATATCAACCATATTCATAACTAGTTCAAATTACTCAAATGAAACTAGTTCTAGAGTTGTTCAATTGTTTATATTCTCATAGAAGTATACAAGACACAATTGAAGCAAAATCGATTTTTATTCACTCGAATCAGGAAAATTATAGCCACGGTTTGCAAAATATCGCATCCTTATTCTATAAATGTATTAGTTCATGAACAACCCGATTTTAGAACATAACCCACTCAAGTATGCAAACGGGTAAGCATACCTATGTGGCCGGACTAAAGAAGTAGCAATTTGAGCATATTTCATTTCATGACCAGCTGTGGAGCGGGTCTATTTTTCTTATCATATTATGACCAGCTGTGGAGTAGGTCTATTTTTCTTTTCATATTATGACCAGCTGTGGAGCGGGTCTCTAAAAAAAAACATGATGACCAGTTGTTGAGCGGGTCTTGAAGTTATGTATATGACCAGTTGTTAAGTGGGTCTTGAAGTTTTGTATATGATCAGCTGCGAAGCAGGTCTAATTTCTGTTTTGCTCGGGACTAGCAAAATGTAAATGTGGAGGAATTTGATAAGCACTTAAGTGCGACACTTTTATACCCATATTTACACTAGTTAGGTCTCACTATTTTTCTAATAAGATTGTTTTAAGTCATTTACAGGAATTATAAGTGAAATCTGTTCGCCCGGAAAACTAATGGCCTAGAAACTAAATTGGCGCTTGCGGCTTGCAAGGCCAAAGGAGTCGGAGCTTGTGGGCTGGCAAGCCAACGATATATGGGCCGCATCACTTAAGCCAGGAGGTTGAACAAAGAAATGATGTCCTCTACCAAACGTGTGAGCTGCACAACGGGGCTCAGAAAGTGAGACGTGTCTCATTTTCCACCTCTTCTTCGTTCTTATCAAAAACAAGAGCAAAAGAAAGTGGATCAGAGCATAAGGTTATGAACCTAATTGTGGTTCGAATCATGAGGTTGATGGGATTCAGAGTTCAAGATGAAGATGGAGGTGATGCTCAGATGGAAAACGGAGGCTCTGTTGATCCGAAATTCAAGAGAAAACGAGTAGTCCATGGATGATTGCAATGAGTTTTGTGTCAGTGGTTAATTATGAGCTTCAAGGTAGAAATGGAGACTGATTTGTGAAGTCTTCCATGGAATCTAAGCTTGGGTTTTGATGGTCAGAATCAACAATCTCAAACAGCAGCAATAGGTTATTAATGGCGGAAATCAGGTGATGGGTTGAAATAGTTGCCGGTGATGATGGCTTGTACCTGCAGTTATCAAGAGAAGAACAACAATTCATCTACTACAAGCAGCGTTCAAACTGGATTATGGGGTCTTTGCAGTTCGTGATTTTACAGCAGCAACGAGTTTCTGGAGTGGTGTTTGTCTTGATTTGTTGGAAGAATATGGACTGAATTCAAGCCAAAGATTCAGTGAGAAGAACAATTGCTGCTGCTGGTGGATTTGATGTCTAGAAGAGCAAAGAAATGATGGATGTATACCTAGATCTACAGATGTGAATGAGAACATTGGGGCTTGGCAGTTCGTTGACCGTTGCACAGCAACTGCAAAGTGAATTACTGCCATCGATTCACTGTTTGGAGCAGGTTCGGAGCTGATTCAGATGAAGATTAGAGGGTCAGTAAAATGCAGTAGTAACTGGGGTTCGCTGGTGATAATTTTGGTTCATTTCGTGGCTTGAATTTTCATCAAGAAAACAGGGAATGGAAGAATAAAATGGATGGGTTATTACCCAATTCAGGTGTTGCTAATAGTTGTTGCTACAGAAATTTGGGGGCTTTTGGTGTAAACTGAAATTGAGTGATGATGCTGGGAGAATGGAGCTGGTGGTGATTGAATTGGGTATTTGGTGAAGAAGTAATGAGAAGCAGCAGATGGAATTGGGGTTCGTCAGTATGTTCTGAAATGTTGAGCTGTTGTGCTCGGTGGATGAACTGGTTGCAACCAGATTTGTGGCCGGAGTCTCAAGGGTCAGGGAACTAGAAGTTGGTAACTGTAGCTGTGTTTAGGTGGACTGGAATTGGAGGTTCTTGACGAAAGATACGCCAGCAACATGGTGAAGAAAGTGATCTGATACAGATGAAGATATGAGTTGTTGCTGGTGTTGGCTCAAGTGCTATGTGAAGGGAGTTGTTGTGGCTAGTTTTTGAACTCAGGGTTGGTGGTGAACTGAGAGCTTGGTGGTTGCTGATATCTGCGCAAGGTAGGAACACGATCAGATAAGGCAATGGGGTTAGGTGCTATGGCCGGAGTTGGCTAGGGGCCTGAATTTGAAGAAATTGTTCTGTTAAATGGATTGGGCTGTGAACAAGAAGTTGGGTCCGAGTTGGAGCTGTAGAAAGACCTATATATATTTCACCATCAACACATATTTGGATATACGCCGTAATCAGGGAAGAAACTAGGTTTTGCATTTGTCTTTGCTTTTCGATTTGCATAGCTTAATTCATTCCTTAATAATTTTCTATGGCTTTTAAGAAAGCTATGTATAGCTAAGCTACTCATTAGGGTGAAAGATGAACTTGTAGTTTTGATTTATTTGTGTTCTAAAACAAGGGTTTTCAACAACTACAGCTTAATATCAATTGGTTGAGTTTCTCTTAATGTTTTATTTTCTATTCAACTTCTCATGTTCTATGCCATGTATAGTTCTTTGTTAGCTTGATAGAAATACTCACTAAACCTTGTTATTGATTGATTTATGAACATCCCGAGACTATGTATGCCATGTATGCTAAGTGCTAGGGATTTCAACTTTAGGTTGAGAACAAACAATCTCTTATGATAACTCTTGTATGAAATATCTTCCGTGTGCGAGTAGCTAGATTTGCCACTTCACACGAGTAACCTTGCGATCTTTGTGGTAGAACACAAGTAAAACATAGCTTACAACGGATTCTGTAACCCTAATACTTCTATATCTTTGATTATAATCTTAATTATTTTGCTTTGGTTCAATTTTGTTGGCTTATAAGAAGTCTGAAATCTCCGCTTTTAATATTCTTGACTTGAAAGTGACTAGTATTGATTGGAAGTAGTGTTTGTCACTCCTCGTGGGAACGATCCCGATTTACCACTATTCTCATTTAGTGCACCGTATAGTTGCGGTTAATTAAAGTCGGTCTACCGACTCATCAAAAGCTTACCAACACATATTTCGAGAAATATGTAAGCGACTTAAACTCAGTTCGAAATATCAAATGTGTATAATTGAAGTCTATCTATACGATTTTTGTCTCAAATAGGAGACAGAGTAGATAGACTTTTGAGTGATAGATGAGTTCAAGTCTCCACATACCTTTTTGTTGATGAAGTTCCACAAGCTCCCCTTAGTAATATAACCCAAGCCTCCTTTGATGTTTTACACTTGGTTACATGATGATGGAGGTCTCGAGTTACAGCATGTATAATGGTGTTTAGTCCATAAGAGTTTTGCTTTGAAATCAATTTTTCTTCGTTATTGAACTCTGACAATTCCTTTAGTCTAAACTCAGTGGTTGAGTTGTTGACCAGTACTTTTGGGTGTTCTTACCCATCAATGACTAAAACCCAAGTGTTAAAGTCATGAGATTGGAGGAAAGATTGCATAGCCATCTTCCACCATAGATAGTTTGAGCCATCAAACCCTGGAGGTACGTTAACTGAATCAACCATTTGATTCAAAACTTACAGGTTGGATCACACCAAACACATATTGTTAGATCTTTTCGTGTTTGCCTGCTCTGATACCAATTGAAAAGACGAGGGTACCCAAATACACCACAATTTTTTTATTTGATCACAACCTATTCAATTTCTACCGTGTATAAACCTCTTGGAGCAACAATCACTCAAGTAATATTTCAACACGGTGTCCACTTAAAATAGGGTTAGTCCGGACTGGTCTAACAAAGTGAGAATATCAAAGTCAAGTGGAGAAATCCGATACACTTTGTGTAATCATCTATGGATATGAAATCGAGACAATACAACAACAAAGTATTCACTTAATAACCGGAATCTTATAAGATAAATATCAAGTGCCTAATTAATGTACAAGTGTATTTACTTTAATTATACAATTATAATGCGGGAATAAAGTATATCACACACACCAGAATTTTGTTAACGAGGAAACCGCAAATGCAGAAAAACCACGGGACCTAGTCCAGTTTTGAATACTCAATTGAATTAAGACGCTACAAAACGTAAACCTGCAACTTCGTGTAGACAATACTAAGTAGACTAAAATCCTAGTTACTCAGCTTCAGCAGTATTCTTGTTTTGACTGTATCTAGCAGAACCGAAGTTCTCAATAGATATTAGTTTTAATAATATCTAGCAGAACCGAAGTTCTCAATAGATATTTGATACTACATATCCTAGTAGAACATGCGTTCTCTTTAGGACTTAAATCTAATATATCTTCTTAATGGTTCAATCTTAAGAAGTTCTCAATAGATATTTGATACTAGATATCCTAGCAGAACCAGTAAAGGATAAACTGTTTGGTAACAAAACTCACTTTATAATCACAATACCGAAATATATGATATAAGCACAGTTAAGGATCTTCTATTTTTAAGACCTGTTAGCAGATCCGAAGTTCCTCGGTTACAAGATCAAACAAGACAATGATTACCGAAATAATCAGTCTTGATTACAAGGTTTATGATAAAATCACAAACTACTTGTTGATCTTAAAAAAGGTTATGTTTATTGAAAATAAAAAATCTTTTTAATCCCGGAAAATCAAGTCACAGAAAGTTACACCAAGACCAAAATACAAGAACAAAAATCTTAAAATCTTAAAATTCTTCAATCTTCGATTTAATCTTCAAAGTAACAACCTGCAACAACAAACTTGATTCCTTATTGATTTGTCGCACAGAACGGAGTCTGTTAACAATGACAAATCAATGAATCTATCTTATGGATCTAAAAAGACTTAGATCCGTAGAAACTCGATGTTTTTGCTCGATTTTGTTTTCCAAAAGAATTCAGTTTCCCAGCAAATTTTTCTTCAAGAGAATTTAGTTTACCTGCCGTAAACTATAAACTTGCACAGTGATGTGGTTGTGATAGTGGTAAATAAGAATTCGATTCACAGATTTGTGAAGGTTGATTTAGGACCTAATCTTAAATTAAACAAGCAAATATATACAAGTTGATAACAATTCAGAGAGAAACTGAGACTTAGGATTTCACCACTAAGCAAAAGTAACTATGTCCCAAAGTGCGTGATAGTGTGAAAACAGGAGTGTAAATGGATCCTCCGTCTTCTTTAAGTTCTGAATCCTGATCATACTATCCAATGAAAAATCAATAAAAAATCTATTAGGAGAACTTAGTACGGCCAATATACGGTAACGATGCTTTAAGAAGTTTTGCAATAAACAATTTAAAAATTCTATTAGGAGAACTTAGTATGGCCAATATACGGTAACGATGCTTTAAAAAGTTTTGCAAAAAACAAATTATCGATAAAATTGTTTTAGGGAATTGAATTACTGCGTGAAGCGTCACCATAGCTGTAGTGAGTGGCCACTCCTTTTGTACTGTCATGGCTTAGGGTAAACATTGTTCTCACTGAAACAAGGTTGCGATGATTTCTCGAGGTTAGAATAACAATGGCACTGGGAATCCCTATATCACACCAATCCCATAAACGTAACAAAGCGCAGAGAAAAAATGTGCAACTGATCAAATTCTTCCATGGCCTTTGAGAAGTAAGGCCAAAATGTTTCACTTCTATGGCTATGATTCCTTCGTGGAGGATACTGAGGCCACCGAAGGAAAGCATTAGCTGTCAATTTGGAAATAAATCTAAATTTCTTCCAAAAAATGACCAAAGATAAAAAATAAAAAAAACTTTATGCAAATACCAGTTTTGCGGTGTCGTTGGAAATGCCAGAGGAGGTTCCAACTCCTACTGCATTGTTGTTGCAATAACAAATTTGTTGGATACCATACAGATAAAACTCAACCCAAGGGCATCGTCAATCTAGTATGTTTGCAGTTGTAGCCCTCCCATTTTCCATAACAGCAAACAGGGAAGTGAGCTTCAAGATACTACTATAACCAACCTGCTGCCTATAGCATTCGGGAAAATCAGGTGTTCTCTACTTTTTATAATTAAAACCAAATTCAACACGACATTAGAAGTACTGCTATTGCAGCTCACACATTGTCTTAAATTAAAAATGTTGCTACTGAACCTGTCAAACATACTAACAGAGCATATTGTAACCTTACATACCACACCACATAACATCCTGCTATAACAAATACCACCTCAAAATGGGAAAGTATATAGTCATTACCTAATTAATATAATGAGATAAGATAAAAAAAGAACTGCTAGTAGTTTTCTAGACCGCAGATATTGAGCATGCCCATACAACATCACCACAGCAAGGTGAGTCCATATAACGCCAACACAACAAGGTCACTGCAATAAGAAAACATAAATTTGTTATTATGTTAGTCGCAAGTCCACATAAGAATAAGCAACTAAAGCTTATGATTTTGGTCATCTTCTAAAAAGTATTGATAACATTGACTTTCAGATATACAAGGATGGAACTTAGCTTCAACAATTACCTCAATCCTCGAGATATTGGTGTCTTTTCAAATGACAATCCCAATTTTATTACTCTTTTATTTATCTCATATTTAAACCAGTCTGCAAAACAGTTAGGTGTGCCGAATCGTTTCACACGTTCCTGAAACACTGGAAAGCGTCTATGCTTCTCCTCCTCGTGTCTATAGATCTCCTGGTATTCCATCCACCTTTCGTATAAACTCATCATATTCTCATCTGTTTCCATATCCTCGGGTTTTACTACGAAATCCCATGAAAGCAATCATTATTATACACTACTAATGTCAATGTTTGCGTTCACAAATTCGCAGAACACCTGATTTTTAAGCATAAAAAATTCATTACTACCTTGATCATCTGATGATGTTGCACAACCCCTAACCGTCATCTTGGTCTGATTCATGATTGATCTATTAATGAAGCTTGATGTTGAAGCTAAAGCCGAAACATAACCCTTCATCTTGTACATCCTCAGCATTATTAGGGCTTTGATCCTAGGGAATTTTGATAAAGTACCCCCGTTTTTTTAAACCCATAAAATTAATGCCCCCGTTTTTTTCAAACTTTCTAAAATGCCCTCACCGTTTACTTTCACCACTTTGGCCCGCATAATGGAGTCAATGGGCGTTTACCTAGTCAAAAACTGGGTCAAATTACTAAAAACCCATCACTTATCTAAAAGGGTGAGAAATATCTTCACCCGACCCTCTATTTCTTCCTCTCTTCTGTCTCTCTTTCTTCGTCTCATAGAAGAAAAAAAAGTTTGGCGATTCAATTGAATTGATTGATGTTTTTGGTTTGATTTATCAGTCTATTGAAGATTAAATTGAATGGTTTCATCGACGGCGACGACTGGAAAGGAAAAGGTGATGTTCAGGTAAGATATTTTGAAACCCTAAGTTTTGATTTTATTAGATCTGTACTTGCATGATTAAACCAAATGATTTGGAAGACTTTTCGATTAATATAAAGTGAAACCCATAACTTTTTTTTTGAAACCCTCACTTTTTCGTCATTTTTTATCTGTTTGTTTTGTTTTGTCTGTGAAAAACAAAGGGAATCTTCCTTTTGTTTTTGTCTGTCACTTAAAATTGAAAACAAATGATGATTTGAAGAATCTGCAGTTGAATCTGATGAAAGTCTTTTATTTAATTTTTTTTAATTGTTTAATTTTGTTAGAATTTGTGTCTGTATTTGTATGTGTGTTGGGTTTGTATTTGTATGTGTATTGAGTCTGTATTTGGTTTGTATTTGTATGAATGCCTTATAATGTTGTTTTGTATTTCTGTATATTTCAGTGGCAACATTGATAAGGGAAAAAGCAAATTTAGAGACATAAGTTGTTATTGTACTGACAGTAAGATTAAGTTTGCTTTTAAAAAGTTACAAAGAGATAATATGAATATGAGGATGTTTCAGCAAATGGTTCACATGAAGTTGTGTTTGGAAGATATAGATGAAGTTATTTTAATGTGGATATCAGACAATGGACATCCATGGACTCTAAAGAATGATCAGTGTTTTTTTTTGGTTTTGGGACAATGCTGTGGTAAATAGCAATGGTTTCTTTCAGTTGGTAGTCAAGATTAAAAATCCAGAATGGGATGTCACACCTAAGAAATCAGTATCAAAGTCACCTCAAGTGAGAAGAAGCCCAAGACTTGGAGGTGATAAGAACAAAAGTGATGGTGGTGGCACTGCTAGGAAGTTGTTTGGGCAGGGCAGTTCACAACCTACTCAAGCAAGTGTTGTTGGTGATAATTTGAGAGAAGGATCAAGTAGTACACCAATTCAAGTATATGAGGAACCACTTTTATTTGATGATGACTTTTTTGATGATGAATATTGGTTAAAGAAAACGAAAGAAAAACAACTAGATGAGGCTGTAATTCAACTTGAGAACAAAGAACTGGATGAATGTCATCCTGTAGAAGATCCTGAAGCTGCAGCTGCTTATAATAGTGATGAAGACAATGAAGATTCAAGTGATGCTGAAAGTGAAAATGCAGTTGAAGGTGCTTATAACCTAAACACTTCAGTTACTGTTTTGTACTTTTGTGCATTTAATATTTACTGATGCATTAGTTATTGTTGTACTAACTGATTCAAGTTATTCTTATGTAGATAATGATGATGCAATTGATGATGGTGCAGAAATAAATGACCAAGGTTGAAGACTGACATGGCACTTTAATGTTCTTGCTTTTATGGTTGTAGCATATTATTTTTGGGCTCCCATTATTGTTTTTGTTTTGTTATGGCTTGTTTATATGAGTGATGAAGGTGTAGAACTAACTAGAGTTTTTTTTTTGTATTTGTTTAGGTAAAGAGGGTGAAGAAGACCCACAGTATTACAAGGATTTCCAAGATGATAACCCTGAGTTTGAAGATGAACCTGGTGAGCTTTTTGATGAGTCAGATTTTGTTAAACCACTTGATCCTTCACAAATGATAGTAGGTACTACCTTTCCTGATAAAGATGCTTTCAAAAGACATCTTAAGTTATTCTATGTTAAAAATGAATGTGAATTTAAGGCTCGAAAGAGTGACAAGAAAAGACTTAGGGTTTGGTGTGAAAATAGGTTTGACCATAGAGGAAAGGTTGAGTGTGAGTGGTTTGTGTTTGCTTCAATACTACCAAAGCAGTCTACATTTAAGGTTGGGTCTGTGAACTTAACCCATACTTGCAAGGGAAGGATTATAGAAGACAAGATTCCCAATAGATCTGCAGACCCTCCATTAGTAGCTGAAGTTATACAAGAGCAGTTGAAGAATGGCTCTGGAAAAGTTATTCCAAGACCAAGACAAATTCAAGAGGATTTCAAGGCTTCTCATCTCATTGATATTACTTATCATACAACATGGAAGGCTAGGAACTTAGTGATGGAAGCTAAGTATGGAAGTTATGAAGAGAGTTACAAACTAGTTTCTCAGTCTTGTAAGATGGTGTGTGACTCCAACAAGGATTTAGTTGGAACTTTTTCATTTTGTAATACTGACATGGCTTTTGAGTCAATGACAATAAGCTTTTCTGGAGCTATCAAAGGATGGAAGGAAGGGTGTAGATCAGTTGTTGGGTTAGATGCTTTTCATCCAAATGGTAAGTGTGGTGGTGTGTTGATGGCTGCAACTGGGTTAGATGGTCAAAATGGTTTAGTCATATTAGGAATTGGTGTTTTTCCTGCTGAAACAATTGAGAATTGGACTATGTTCCTCACTGACTTGAAGACATTACTCTTAAGCCATGAAAAGCCATTGACATTCATTTCAGATAGGAAAAAAGGGCTTCTTGAAGCTGTTCCTGCTGTGTTCCCAGACTCATATCACAGATATTGTTGGAGTTGAGCTTCTCTTAACTTTATTTGCTTTGATCATTAGGTGTTTGTTGTGTTACTTAGAGTGTGCTATCTAACTATAAGTTTTTGTTATTTCAGGCGCTTGTATAACAATTTCAAGCAACACTTTAAGGGACAAAAGTTGTATAGCATACTGTGGAATGCATCCAAATGCTACAAGAAGAAACATTTCTATGTAATAACTCAGAAATATTTCTTACTGTTGATATGTTTATGGTTTGTATATGTGTGATAACCTGCTAATTTGTTTATGGTTTCTGTTTGTTGTATGTAGAAACATATGGAAGATATGAAGAAGGAGAATCCAGCTGTTGTGGTGTACCTTGAAAAGGCTGGTTTTGAGTCATGGTCTAGGGCCCTTTTTGATGATACTAGTAAGTGTGAACACCTAAATAACAACTTTAGTGAGTCATTTAATTCCATGGAAAAAAAACTTAGGGACAAACCAATATGTAGACTAGGAATTCTTTATAATCAGTTGCTTATGAGTTTGTTTCACAAAAGAAGAAAAGAAAGTACAAAATGGAATCCAAATGGGTTGGTTCCTACTGCTATGAAACTGATTGGTAAATTGTGTAAGTTGGTTTGTGCTTTTAAAGTAGACCCATGTGTGAGTGGTAAATTGTATGAAGTTACAAATGAGGGTAACAAGGAAGTTTTTATTGTGAACTTGGAAGAAAAGCAGTGCAGTTGTCTACAATGGAAACTCATAGGGTTTGTTTGTCAACATGATGTTTGTTGTTTGGAGCCATTCAGACCTGTTTGGACAAAGTAAGTATATACTTTACCAGAATTTGTTTTTTTGCATCTCAGCTTTACTAAGTTTGTATGCTGTCAACTATAACTGCCTTGTTTTTTTTTTGCAGGTATTACTCTCATTATTACTCAGTTGCTGCATACAGAGCCACATATGCTCAAGTTGTCTTTCCATTTCCTCCTCAAGAAGATTGGCCTGAGGTACTTTCAGTCATTTTGTAACTCAAATGCATGTGTATTTAGACCTTGGGCTCCCTTAGACCTTATTAAATGTAATTCCATTTTGTAACTCATTGTTATTTTTGTAGTTGGAAGAACATGAAAATGTTGAATTGGAATCTGCTATCAAGATCAGGAAATCAAGAAGGCCTAGAATTAAGAGGAGGAGAGCATGGGATGAACCAAAAGTACCTACAAAGGTATATTCATGTACAAGATGTAAATCAACTGGTCATAACAAAACTACATGTCAAGGTGGTGATGTTGGCAAGAATCCAAAAGCTAAGAGGCAGAGAACCCAAGTAGATGGTGCTACCTTCACATCTTTTGACAGACCTGCTCCTCAGAAGAAGCAATCATCTCAACCATCTGGTATTAGAAAAATAGCAGCTGCATCTTCTTCTAAAGCTAAGAAAGCTCCTGATAAAGCTTCTACAACTTCAAAGAAGAAGAACATGAGTCAGACAAAGAAGTGAATGGCAGTATGTGGCTTGCAGTAGTTAGGGTTATGACTTTTTAGAACAATGTTATTTTGGACCATTTTTATTTTGGACAACATTGTTATTTTGGAACAACTTTATGTATGAAATAGTACTTTTTAAATCGTGTATTACATATGAAATGAAGCAGGTTTACATGTTAAGGCCTTTTCCTAATTTTATAACTAAATCAATCATTTGTTGTGTTGAATCTCTAACTCTCTCCTTTGCAGCAAGGAAGATAACATCTGTAGCCCATCTAAATGCATCACATTTTTGGCAGGTAAGGTAAGCTATTCCCTTGTTGTGTTGATTGTTGCATATCTTCAGGTACATTCTGGAATTTCAGGCTGAAGAGAAGCAAAGTTGATGGTGCAGTGGACAAATTTCAAAGCAGTGATCATCTACTCCACAATCTTGGAAACTTTTATCTGAAGGTAACGACACCAACTTGGATTTACAATGGTTAGAAGCATCTTCAAACCATTCAAAATAATTGCAGGTAGGTATTGTGCACTTTAAAAACATTTTCCCATAGTTTTCATTTGTTATAGATTGAAGCAATGCTCTTACACCATTACAGGGAACATGCTTGCACCTAGAATATAGCCAAGAACACACTTTTGTGTCATGATTACCTTGTTCACACATAGCACAATGAGTGATGATTTTTTTCATTCTCACCTTATGGTTGTTGTTGCTGCTGCTACTACTACTACCTGGAGAGTCTTTTGCACCTCCACCATTCATTGTTTCTGAGTTTTCTTAGCTTATAGTGAATTTTTTTGAGTTGCAGAAACATATGGAAGATCATCTGTATATATACAGGTTGAAGAAGATGGAATTGGGAATAAGACCGTTGGGAGATTAGATCTTATTGTGGGTCGTTGATTTTTCTTTTACATGGATGGTTAGATGAATGCCACGTGTTTCTTATTGACTCGAGTTGAGTCAGCGTTTCAACTCGGCGATTCAAGTAGATTCAACTCTATTTAGTTCAAAGGGCCTTTTAGACTTTTATTGCGCTGCCACCTAAGCAATAACGGCTATTAACTGCCGTTTACCGTTTATTGTATAAAACGGTCAAACCAAGGGCATTTTAGAAAGTTTAAAAAAACAAGGGAATTTTTTTAGTGTAAAGTTAAAAGTAGAGGTACTTTATCAAAAAGCCCTTGATCCTATTTGGAGAAAAAATTTCGAATTTCAGTTTTTCATTTTGTACAAAAAAAGAGAACTAAATATGTATGCTAATACTATACCGGAGATGAATTAGGTCATGCATCAGCATAGTGAAACTGATCTATCAACATAATGAAATTGATCTAAACTTCAATCTATAGCCAGTTTTAAAATAATATTTAACAAAAAGTTAGGGTATTTGTTATTCACAATAAAACTAGGGTAAATATTTGTTCTTCACACTAAAATTTAAAATATAATCCAGCCAGTTCTAAGATGGATCTGGAAAATAAAAGTTAGGGCAAATATTTGTTGTCCACAATAATACTAAACTAGTCGTTTCTAAGATGGATCTGGAAAGCAAAAGTTAGGATAAATATATGTTGTTCACAATAACATCGAATCTAGCCAGTTCTAAGATAATCTGAAATAAAGTTAGGGTGAGTATTTGTTGTTCAGAAAAAGAATGAATCATAGATAGATTCCAAGAGAAAAACTTACCTTTTGTTGTATTACAGATCTCCTTCATTTTTCTTCTGCTGCCGTGTTATGAGGACCGTAACCACCGACGGGCCTACAGCTGGGCTAAAGGGGGCTTTAGCCCGGGTAGTCCTCCCAATCCACAAGTCAAAAAAAAAAATTCTACTCCACCAAGACTTCTAGCCCGGGCCTTACAAGGAAATTTAGCCTTCCTGGATCCGTCCTTGACCGTAACTCTCTTTTCTTCCCAAAGGGCCACGTGTCGTCTTTAAATGACTCTTGGCGGGACGAGCAGTGAGGGATTAGGATAAAGTTGGGAACCTGCTGGAGGTGGAGGTCTTGGATTGGACACTGCTTCAGGCCAAAAAAATAAAAAAATATTAACGATCGGCGATTAACAATAAAAAGAATAATATTGGACTGGATTTGGACCCATAAAAAGAATAATATTGGACTAACATTTCTGATTTCAAAGATTCAATACGGTCCACCTACGATGAGAACAGGGAGTATACTCCCTCCATACGGTATCAAATATTAATTCCTAGGAACAGATCACTAGTTTATTTGCTGCTGCTGTCCTACTTCGTAACCTTTTCATGGCCAGGGAAATTTTTCTGTTCCAAAACATTTCCAAAAAAATCACCAGGGTTTCAAGGTTTGACTGGGACTTTTTTATTTATCATTTGACCGTTATCCATAAAAATAAACCCCTTTTTAATTCTATATTTATCATTAGAGCCGTTACTTGGTCTCTTGTTTTAAGCACTCAATGATAGGAATAGTTAAACTTTAACTGTTAGAGCATC
Source organism: Papaver somniferum (assembly GCF_003573695.1). Lineage (NCBI taxonomy): Eukaryota > Viridiplantae > Streptophyta > Magnoliopsida > Ranunculales > Papaveraceae > Papaver > Papaver somniferum. The sequence continues at coordinate 101,775,626 of NC_039363.1, read as the reverse complement.
TCCAATCCTAGGAGTCAAGGTCTAAAATTGATATGACATATAGGATTTAAGACTTTGTCTATCAACTTTTCATCTCTAACACTAGGGTGGAGGTCATAAAAGAAGATGACGTGTGCATGTGAGGATCAAATGGGAGTAAAGGAGAAAGCTTTATTTAGACTTTCTTCATGATCCTGGGTCTTAAGTCTATATCATCTGTTGTCTCTTTGTATCATTTTGTCGTTCGAGCTGTCACCAACTAAAATGGTTCGAAAATGGTTGTTGCTTTGCAGTTGAGATCCTCTTTCCCACTCCATCTTAATGCGACTGCTCCTGCAGTCAGGTAACTTTGAAGCTCTCTGAATCCAAAAAATATCGATAATGATACAACTGCGGCCTTGGAATCATCCGGGGAAGCTAACAACCTTGCTAGGGTGCATAGTTTTGCTGCTCTAACAGTGTATTCCAATATGTAAATATTTTCTGAACAGCTTCAATCCTAGAGTTCACCCAAATTGACGACCTGGTACCTAGATGATGTGTAATGTGTTAGGTTTTTCTCTCCCCTTCTAGCTAGTTTCAGCATTTGGCTACAACATTAAGCAACAGTTATTTCTTTTGGGTTTTCTCATCTCTGCATCCCACACTATATGATAATTGCAAAGATTTTTGTTAAAGGGAGAGAAAAAAGAGATCCGAGCAGTGCAAAAATGGTAGTCAACTCAGTATTACGACCTAATCAGCATAATCTTTCTAACTCGGACTTTAATACCTGTTCTAAATACGCCCACTGACTGCATATGTAACTCATGCCCAGTCTCCAAATATGTCCACCACCATGAACACCAGTGACGACCAATAAAGAAACCAAAAAAAAATTCTTCAGCACCAGATTATCATCACTTCAAAACCTAGTGATCTTAGGTTTGAGATCAACGTAATCAAAACCATAAAAAATCTTTAATCAAAATCCAAAAAAAAAAAGAAAATCCAGAAAAGTAATACTAATATTAGAGACTAGAACTATGTTAGTAGATAATCAAAAGCTAATTAAGGGTTTCTGAAAGAAAAAGAAAAAAACAGATAAAATAGCGACTAGCGATGAAGTTCCATTTCAATCAAGAATATCTGCACAAACAAAACCAATAAATCATAACTTTGACGAGTTCTGAAAACCACGAATGATTTGTTGACTGGATGTGTATAAGAAAATACTTGAATACCTTCTTTCTTAAATCAATCATTTGTCCGGCCCCTCCATTAGTCCGTCATCAGTTTCTTTCGTTACCCAAAGAAGGTACCTCCTTTATTTTGCTACTACTGTATATACTTTCTTTCAATGTAGAAAAAGCTCATAAATCTAAAATTAGGTTTTTCAAGATGGGTTTATCAATTCATTCAATCGGGTTATTTATGAAAGCTTTAGGTAGTAAATGAATAGTGACTAGCTATCAAGAGATCAAATTGGTTGATTCCCTTGATAATTGACAAGACGGTCGGTGATATGAAAGGATAATTTTCTTTCATAATTGACACGACGGTCGGTGATATGAAAGGATAATTGACACGACGGTCGGTCGGTAATTTACAATACGTTATAGCACGAATTGCTCTATGATAATTGACACGACGGTCGGTGATATGAAAGGATAATTTTCTTCAATCCTCCCATACTTTATTCAACTACTGTTGAGTAGTTTTACGTTTAAATTTGTATAGTATCTAACTTTGTTTCCTATTTATATTAGGACTTGTTAAAGAGAAAATTGGACATCTTACTGTGTTTTGTTTGTGCTATTCGGGGCACAGATAATTATGCAGTATATGAAGAGATATCCAAAAATAGGTATGTATAGCGACGACTCATATTTGTGGTATTATTCGATTTTCGAATTTTACCAAATATTTGAGTTTTGTGGCGTTTTTTTGTTTTTCGCTTTAGCCAACCAACAGAAGGTTTTCCGCGTCCTTTTGGATAGCGTAGAGAGTAAAATCATCTTTGTTGGTACACCAATGATTTTCGTGTTGTTAAACGGTTCTAATATCGGCAGAGCGAGGAATTGTTGCATCCTGGGAGATAGCAAAATTTTGATATTCCTTCGCTATAATAATCTCCAGAATTCAAAATCGTTCCACCTATTGTAGGAATGCGATGAAAATGGACACCGGGTTAACACGGTTAGCCAGTCACTATCAACGGTCCTTGAAATGACCTACAATTGATATCGAGACGATTTCTTTTAAGATAAAGAATGTGTTCATATTTCATCTTTGATAAATTAATATTTCGTCGAGCCTAATGGACGAAATTGGAGATTTGTCAGTATTATGCTATAACCGTATATATTTCATTTTGAATGTTTTATTTCTTGTTTCATCATTGATTTTTTTGGTAAAAAGTTCAGCTTGATTATAGAGAAGATGTATGCATCGTGTAAAATGTTGCGTTGAGCAATAAAGAGAGCGACATATTCTGCGCCCTTATGTGTTTCCAAGCTTTATGGCATGCATAATATGCGCCTATTATATGCATCGACAGGATTGAAAAGGCTAGTGTATAAATTTGCACTTTTGTATATGTTGTTACAACAATAACGAGAGTTGCAAATTTTAATTGCACCTCGTAGATATACAAACATCGAGCAGTAATGAGTGCCGCATTTCTTTAAATGATATTTAGAGTTAATATCATTTATTCTCGTCGCCTGAGCTATTACCTAAAATTACAAATTTGGTGAATTAAATTTGCAACAGTACCAAATAAGTCTATCTTTGGCAAAGATGGAAAATACAATTGTGGCAGGCATATTTGAATATGGGAACCACAATAGTTATCAGGATTGAGAACCTGGTAAACCCCGTACCACCAGAAGTGGAGAAATATGGGACGGTAGCATAATGATTGGTTTGAATAAAGCCGTCTTTGAGTCTGGAAGAGCTCTGCTATCGCTGTGATAGACACAATATGTGCATCTGAAATGCCATTCATTATTGTTAATATCTGTCAGTCGTCTTGGCAGGACTGGAACTGATATTGAGATAAAGTCTACGTTCACAAAATTTATTTTTCAGTTAACTGTTGATTTTGCATAGCGATGCAAATTCCTTTATTTGAATACCAGCTGGACGGTAAACGAGAGAGAAAACCCGATCAGTTATCTCTCCTGGGTTGCCTGTTATTGTTGTTTTCTGCACCCAGTTGCTCCCTTGATATGTAGAGTCACGCAGAACTGAATTTCTACTGATGAGACATTCCCGCCTAAGGATCAGGGGGAGAATCATCGACGACATTGGTTAATTCCAATTATGTCTCATCCAAATTCTCACACCGAGAAATGCCCGAGGTGTTGGAAATGTTGCTATATTTAGCAAGAGTACGCTTGCTTGATTCGGCATATACTAAAGTCCTTGTAAGGCTTGCCATGTAATCGCAGTGATTGTTTCATCTGAAAATATGCTTAGAAGCATAGACGAAAACCTCTTGTATGAGGTATGCCAATCTAATCTAATAACGTCCATATTCTCTTTGAGTGATGAGTTGATATCTCTCCTGACGAGGAGCATATCCACAAAAGTTGCGTTGATGTCCCTTGGTGAAGAATATCCGCGTACTTAAATCTGGTACCAATGGATTAAAATATCCTCATGCTCTTGAGAATGATGTAAGATCGCTAACTAGCTGATTATGAACTGGTTGTCGATAATGTTCAGAGTAGCTACTGAAATTGTTGTGGATATATATTCTCCTTTGCAAAGGAATTATCGACAAAGTTTATATGATTGGCAGATATGGACCTCAGTCCATATTAATGTGTTTTCTCCCTTGTGTACGCTCTTGAAACTTAGTCTTAGCATCAGTCACAAATTTGATGTTTATGTGAAAGCATAGTGAGAAAACTAATTGAGGTCGCTTGTTATGCAACGCCACCCCTTGAAAGTGAGTTTCCACAAACACTAACTAGGTTGATGGAAGTATGGTCTGGTAGTCATAATTGACTCGACATCTCACCTAGTGATAACCGTGTATCTATACTCATATAGATTTTAAATGAAACTCTTGTTTGTCATCCGTTGATTTTGTATCATCCTAGTAATGCTTTGGGCATTGATGGTGAGCAAAGTTGATGTTCTTGTGAACTTTGAACTTATTACTCATGTAACCATCGTCATGTTTTTCTGTTTGAGATGTGCTATATTCCACTGCTGTTACTACTCTATTACAAGATTTGCAAATTTGATGAGAAAGTCTTCCCACCGTTTTGGGGAGGAAAGGCTATCGCCTGAAAAACGTCGTGAAGTATCCCGGTTTGCACAAATATAAACCAGGATGTATCTTATCTTGATGTTTTCATCACTGAAAGACATGCCGAAGATTTGACATCTTCAGAGATTGCAAATCAAATTGTTTCCTTGAGAAGATGTAAATGTAGTAGCAAGTGTGTCACTTAGAACACACCTTGAGAGTGGATGACTAGTTGACTTAAAATATTCTGCACCTCTTAAAAAGGAAGAGTCAGTCACAATCATTGAAAGATAGTGCCCTCAAAGAGACTATCAGTGGAAGATCTAATTTCTCTGAGTATAGTTCTCCTAACAAGAGAATGTCTCTACAAAGGCCGTGAAACCTCAAAATGAGAGGATCCATAAGGCATGCATGCAATAGAGAAATTTGCGATCGTAATCCAATGATTGTTGATGACATAGTCAAAGTATCCACTGATACTACCGTAGGTGTTGTTGGTTTAAACCACTCTCTATGGGAATGTCATCAAAGGTATGATTGGTTAAACCAGGAGTGATCAAAGCAGAATAATAGTTTCTCGCAAAAATGCATAAATTTGGTATTGCATCCAGAACACTCGATAATGTGAGCTACTCTTGGCCACAAACAGGTGTTTGCAGTTCCGACATCCGATAATGTAACCCCTAGTGGCTACAGGTGGGTGTATGTGCATAGTGAGAAAAGTAAAGTCAACTAATGGCAAAAAGTCTTTTACAGGAACCTGAGATGGATTTTTTTGTAACATATTTCCTACTATGGATGCATCTACCTTCTTGGTATTTTTCTGGAAGTCTTTAAGGACTCGATATGCATCTAATTGATGTGGTTACCGCGGATCTGTATGAAAAACTAGATGCAGAGAACTGCATGTAAATTCCTGAAGTTTTTCAGTAAAATTACCATGTCAGATGCATTTACTCAATAAGGAAGAAAGTTGTCAGTCGTCTAAGTGAATGCTTATATTATCCAGGGATATGTGAACCATCTTATATGCTCATATATTGTGCATTTACTAGATTTGGTAAATACAACATCTACTTTATTGGAACTCCTGGAAAGTTCTCCAAAGCACAAAAATGCTTAAAGCATGAGTTCGAGATGAATTCTCGGTAAAACAAGGTCTCAATATGTTGGTTGAGCATTGTAGATGGAAGTCCATTTATTTCGGCAATCTTATGGGTATAGACATGTTCAAATGGACAAGCGGGCACAATTGCAGCTACGCGATCTCTTATTTTTAAGATTGATTGGATTACATCTCAACAAAGGAGTTGTATTAATCTGTGGCTTGTATTAATTGCACAAAAGATGTGTAATCGGTATATTAGCTGAAATATGTTATAAATACATGATATTGGGTTTGTAGTAAACATGTAAGCCTCGTTACACACAGCACCAATATCGAGACATTGGTCCGAAGAAATCTCCTCCATCTTCGTAGTACCATTAAGCTTGATCTTTGCATGAAAGATCGTTGAATGTCTCCCACAGAGAAAAGCTAATCAGACTGTTTAAGTTTTGGTTTTTGGCAGATTTGTTAGAGCAACTAAACATTTTCCCAGCTAATAGTCTGGTAATATAAGGTACTTGTTCATCCTCCGATCGATTATGATTGTTCAGACAAAGCTAGTGGAGAATGAAAGGATGGCACAAGAAGATGATCATTAAGAAATTGCACAAAGATAGATCAGGACAAGTTTCTTAACTAAAGGAAGCTGAAACTACTGAAGACATTAGAAGATGGTTCGTGATCTCTATGCAAAATTATTAGGCACAATGATAAACTGAGAAGGCTCCTCATCAGGGGGAGTAAATCCACAGAATACTATGGATATTGGGTATGTTGGACATTACGTCGTGTACTCTTTTTCCTTAGTCAAGGTTTTGTCCCACTGGGATTTTCCTTGTCAAGGTTTTAATGAGGCATGCGAGTCCACTGTTATCTGCAGTTCGAAATGTTGTACTCTTTTTCCTTCGTCCTGGTTTTTCCAGGCAAGGTTCTAACGAGGCAACATCTGCGGGTTTATCATTGTTCTGAGAACTCATGTTTTCCTACGCTCAGGTTTTGTCCCTCTGAGTTTTCCTAACGAGGTTTTTAATGAGATAACAACTTAGAACAGTGAGCATCATGAAAAGAGATTGATATCCATAGATTTTTTTTTTGGCAGAATTAGTGATCGGATTATCACACTTTACTACTAAGTCAGGTTTTTGCCACACATGGTTTTTCCTGATAAGTTTTACATGAGCTAAAGCGAGCTGCATCAACAATATTGTTGTGAACATTCAGGTTCCGTCCCAAATGATTTTCCTGAAGCATCTCTGATAAGAGGGGACGATTCGTGACAACCATCATCACACTAAGGGCTATAAATGTCGTATTCTTTTTCCTTCAACCAGTTTTTATCCCACCGGATTTTTCTGACAAAGTATCAATAAGGCAACGTTCTTGAACGGTGGACCATTCAAGGGGGAGTGTTGTATGCTGATTACGGTTGGCCCACCGTATAGTGCCTAAACTACTCCAGTGAAGTTAGTGGCCGACTTAACCAACCAACTTAATCAAACAGAGATAAACGAACGTGAAGAGCTAGTGGTCAGATAATGATGACACGTCAGCTACAAACGTGTCTTGTAATTGTTCATTACTTATCATATTTTGTAGGCTATAAATACTCGTTGTGGTAGCTTGTAAATGAGTAGTTTCAGTGTACGAAAATTTGAAGGGAACCGAATAACATTTCTCCTCCTCTTTTGTTGTTCTCATTTAATTAACTACTTGCATAGTAGCACTGTATAAGCCACTAGCCTACGTCTTCATACAAATTATTTTCATTTCCTAATATCAAATGTCACTTCTGGTTACGTGAGTCTGTGATATTACAACACTTTTGGAGAGGCATGTCTTAGTTAGGGTAAACACCGTTCTCACCGAATTACAATGTCATTGGGAGTCCGAGTCCATTCAATGGAATCATAAATGTAACAAGGCTCAGAAAATGTGCAACTGATCAAATTCTTCCATGGCTTTTGAGAAGTCAAGCCAAAATGTTTCCTTTCTATGGATATGATTCATTCGTGGAAGACTATTCAAGGAAAACACTAGCTGTCGATTTGGAAATAAATTTAACATATTTTCAGAAGAATTGATCAATGCTAAAGATCTTTATGCCACGAAAATGATATTTGAACCGCTGAATTAGCTAGCCCGCACAGCCAGCTCTCTTACGCACTAATAAACAAAACTAACTTTGATGTTAGTAACAATTTATGGTAATGAAATGAAAAATAAGAAAAATCTGACAAACACATTTCTATTTATTCAAGTACCATGGAAGAAACAAAATAAGAAAGCAGAAGAAGGATGGACAAACAGAGAAAGTCAACAACTTTGAATTTTCTTTGTTTTTCATTCACCTGGAAGCCACGTGTGGAGCTGGCTCTGGGGGCAGATGCCAAAAGCTGATGGCATAACAAAGGAATCGGGGCAATACCCGGATGATTTGCTGCAACAACAAATTTGTTGGAAACCATTCCGAAAAATTCAACTCAGGGACATCACCAATCTAGCAGCATTTTCCATACTCGACCACAAACAGGGAAATGAGCTCATACTGCCTATAGTATGCGGAAGGGTTAAAGGACAAAATGTCCCAAAATCGATCTCCTGGGTTTGAAAATGCCCCGGACATTAGGCAAGAAATCAAAATGCCCCAAAATCGTATCAAAATGCCCCATTCTGTTATGTTTTCCGTTTCAGAGTGGTCAAATGCGTAAGCATGTGGCCCGCATGTGGAAATTGATTGACATTTGTACCCTTCTGTCCACCAAGATGAAAATTTAGGGTCGTATTTTCGTCATTTACTGAGATTGCGACACGTGTCGATTACAAAAATGGACGGCGAGAGATTTTGGGTTTTACATTTACCGATTTTTTTTTAAATGACCACGGTGTCCTATTAGCTAGGTTCGCGACACGTGGAACATCCTAGCTAATCAACGGCTAGATTTTCTGACCGTTGTGAGATTCCGATCGTTGTAAAACCCAAAGGTCATTTTTTTTTTGTCTCCCCTGACTTATAAATTGTGAAGATGATCCAACCAAAAATCAGTAAAAAAATTTTTTATTGCATAATGGCTGCTACATCAAGCCAGGAATGTGAGATGTGCAACAAAAGAAATCATCGATCAATTGATTGTCATTGAATCTACACAAGGTGTAAATTAGTTCCTTGTAATGGTATTCGTAAACTTTTAAAGGTCAAAGATGGTGCTAATTCAGGGAAGAAATTCTTCTCTTGCTCTAATCCCATGTGTTCATACTTCGAATGGTTTGATGATGCAATTAAATCCATTGCACCTCAATACAATGGAGGTTGTAAAGCTTGTGTTGGTGATCACAAATTTTCTGATTGTCCTTGGTCACAGACTAGATGTATCAACCCCAAATGCAATTCAACAAAGGTGAGGACTTTAAACATAGCTCAAATATCATGGAATTATGGTGTTGGCTACCTAAAATGCCTAGAATGTGAAGATTTCCAATGGGTTTCTGATGCAATCTTTATGAAGAAACAAAAGCAATTAGATAATATTGAAGATCAAATTTTTGCACAACTAAAAGATTTAGTACACAATAGAAGATAAAGCACAACCAAAACTCATGTCAGAAAAGGTTAATGTAATGATATCATATTGGAAGTATTCCTCAATGTAATGAGCTGAATTAAGAAATAAAACCATGATTGTGTCCATACTTTTTAAACCCATAGATTCATAAATAATAGTCTGCTAAAACTTTCAACAGAAACTAACTAGTAGTATGTCTGCCATTAAAAGACATAGGTCTATAAATGCTAAAAGGCATAAAAAAGACATAAAAAGACATAAAATAGGAATCCTGCATTTCTATTGTTGATACTTGGAGCTAGGCTTTCTAACCCTTTTTGATGATGGTTCGGTAATGTTGATTGTTTGGCTAGAAATGTTAACAGTACCATTAAAAATCTGGTTAAAACAGGCACTAGAAGGTGTAGAAGAAGTAGATGGTACCTTCCTTTTAGATCCAACATCAACTGCAGTGGAGGAGGATGGTGCAGTTGTCTTACACTTTTTCTGGGAACCAGCTGTAGAAGAAGATGGTGTAGTAGAAGCTGCCTTGTCCTTTGAAAATGGTGGTACATCAGCAGTAGCAGTCTTTGATGCAGATGTTGTTGCAGTAGTTGGTGCAGACAAGGCCTTCCTCATCTTCTTTGTTGGTGCAGCAGTAATACAAAACTCATCTCCATTAACAGAACATTCCATTCTAACTCCTTTCTTCTTTGGATTAGAACCAACTGGAGGACCTTGACAGGTAAGGATGTTATGATCAAGACCTTTACATACACTGCACTTTGTTACTCTTTTGGGATGCTTGTTCTTCTCATACCAAGACTTCTTTCTCTTGACACAAGGTCTTCCCTTATCTCTCAATCTGTGTGGATGTATAATGTTGATACCAGTCTGCAAACAAAATAGAAGTTAGGGTTAGTAAACTTTAAATGCACAGATTTAGAGAATAAAGAAAATCCATAATAATAATACAATAAAGTAAAAATAAAAAAGTAGATAATATTATTCAATGAAAAGATTCTCAAAACAAATTTTTTTTTGAAATCAGACAATGGAAAAAGTAAAGACTTTTGAAAAAGTAAAGACTTTTGAAAAAGTTAAGGGCTAAAAGTTAAAGTAGGCTGTCCTTTTGATTATCAAACCTTATTCAGATACTCATCAATGTCTCCCAAAGGTGTTATTGACCATTGGTAGGCTGTCCTATAGTAATCTACAGTGTAGTACTTACTGCAGTACCTGCACAAATAATTGATAGAATCAGTCATCATTCATTTATTGCATAACCACATTCAACTATGTAGGTGTAGTAGATTTACTCACTTGGACCAATTAGGATTCAATTTAAACAATGCAACTACACCATGCAAGCAAGGGAACTGCCTCAATTGCCACTGTCTACATGTACATTTTTTTTCTTCTACTTTTACCACAAAAACTTTGCCAGTAGCTTTGTTGGTCACCTCATACACTTTGTGCTCTACAGAAGGATCACATTCGTAGTTACCTCTAAGATTGCACATTACCTCAATGATATCTTTACCAGCAGGAACAAGGTCACCAGATTGCCAAGTTGCGGAAAGCTTTGTTCTTTTTGAAAATAACACCATCACGATATGTGTGTACATATCAACCAACTGAGTGAGAGGCTTGCCTCTGAATTTCAGGGCCATGTTGTTAAAACTTTCTGATAAGTTGGTGTAGATGTGCTCACAAGCAACATCATAAGGAAACCATGACCTTGCCCAAGACTTCGGTTCTGCATCAATCAGGTATTTGTATGCATCTGGAGATATCTCTGCTATTTCTTGCATGGCCTCCTACAAATAGGTGTCTAAGTTAAATAATATGATGTAATAAGGCTTGACTAAAAAAATGAACATTCAATATAATCAAACATTTCTTACCTCCCAATGATGATATTTGTATGCCTTTGCAGCCTGCCAAAGAAGCTGTGCAAGTCTTGGATTTCTGAATCCTTTGGTCAAGAAATTCTTGAATAGGTGCCTGAAAAAAAATAGATAATAAACAAGGACAAATATTAATAAATTTCACTGTTAAAAAAAATTTGTTATCTTTAAAAATTATTAAACAAAATTACCAGTCAAAACTAAATGTACGTTAGGCAGTATCTATGATTTGACAAAGGATACAATCTTTTTACTGATTCAAGAATTCCCTTCATTCTATCAGAAATAAAGGTCAGTCCATCCATATCTGGTATCCTTTTTCTCAATTCTTTTAACATCATAAACCAATTTTCTTCAGTTTCACTCATACAGATCATCATACATAAAGGAAATACCCCATTCTGAGCATCTATACCTGTTGCTGAAAGCATCACACCACCAAACTTACCAGTTAGGTGAGCTCCATCTAACCCAATAACCATTCTACAACCATTCATAAAACCTTTTATCTGTGCATTATACGCCAAAATGAGACTCTCAAATCTGTTATCTTTATCATCTTTGGACCAGCTGAAATGACCTATGCTCCTTGGGTTCAATTAGGTAGCAGCTATGACCAGTTGTGGTGTTTTTTTGTAACAAGTCTCAAATTTTCCATCCCTTTCTGCTAGCACCAATCTCTGTGTACACACACAAATAAAAAATTAGCAATTCAAATATACCAAAATTTATTAAATAAACAAACAAAAGGTAGCAAAATCAAAGCATGAAAATGATACCCTTGCATGACGAGCAACCCATTTTGGTATTTCAGTTTGCAACTGAGGTCTAATGATTTTCTTAGATATATCATCTGCCTTGTCCACTGGTGAAGCAACATCCATCGTCTTCAACAAATACTTAGCTACAAATTTTGCATTGCATTTTCTGCTGTAGTCTTCATTGGGATTTTTACAAGTGTGTTCTATGTTGCATTCTCTGACTGTGACTGTCATATCATCTTTCTCTGGTACCTTTCTTGCATTCACCATCCAAGCACAGTTTTGGGCATCCCTGTAAGCACAATAAGAATATTGTCTGATTTTATCTCCTTTCTTCACGTTAAAATCCCTATGTTTCAACACTGCATATTCTCTTAAATGATCCTTATAAGCTTGCATACTTCCAAAATCCATACCAGTACTTATTTCACCAGGTATGACCTCAGGAGCATCTTCATTTATCATTTCTAGACGTTGTGGTTCATTTAAATGCTGACCAAAATCTTCTTCCCACTTAGTTTCTTCCTCTTGAGTGACTTCTTGGCTGGGAAGATCTTCATCTGAAGATGCATTCACTGGTGCACTCTGCTCTTCATAAAAGCCACCTACATTGAAATCTTCATTACAATCATCAGGGTCATTACCAACATCTATACCCCTAGCACACATAGAAACCCAATCTTCATAATTCATCTGTTCTTGTGTTTCTTCTTCTTCACTATCATCTCCACTCTCATCCTCACCTTCATCTTCACCATCCTCTTCCTCATCATAGTCCTTGAAGAGAAAGTCAGGCATGTCATCAGGATGACACTCATCTTGATGTACATTAGGCAAATTCACCTGGTCATCTTCATACCCCTGTACATGGTTGGCTGCAACAGATTCCTGTGTAGGAATATTTTGAGATTCATGATCATGGTTGTCTGCAACAGATGCTTGTGTCAATGCCACTTGCTCTTCATGCTCAAAATCAAGTCTTGTTGGTCTCTTATCACTAACCCCACTAATAGTAGAATTTTTATTAAGTCTTGGACTCCTCCTAACCTCAACCTTTTTACTAACTGTTTTCTTCCTCACTGGACTGGTAAAATTAGTCACACCACTTACCCCACTAACACTGGCAACATCAGAAACATAACCCCATTCTCTAACTGTACGAGTAGGAATGATTGGAGTGAACCACAGTCTTACCAAATCATCTTTATTTGGTTTATCTTTGTTCCAAGATGAAATAAACATTTCCTCTGATTCACACTTATCACATGCATTCCCTTCTTCATCATTAAATAAAAACAGTTCAAGTGCAAAATTCATACCATGTGCATTCACCAGCTGTCTCTTTACCATAGCCATAAAAGCATGTCCACTGGTACCAGCTTTACAACCAAGAAAATACAAGTCTTTAAACCTGCCACCTATATCTGTTAACCAGAAATTCCTATCCTCACTCCCCATTCTGAAACAGTTAACAATAATGAAACAAATCAATTAAAATGGCATATACATTATCTAATACAAATGTCAATGCTCTTGTATAAAATTTACAAGTCCATTACAAATGGCAATGCAGATGACAGTGTAACACATCACCCAACTATGCTAATGTCCATTTCCATTCTAGTTAACACAGTTCAAAATCACAGTGATATTGAAAAGAGTAATAATAGCTCAAGAAGCTCATGCTTATACAGTAAACCAATTGCTCCACCCTGACTACAACACAGTTCAACATCACCACACAATCAATCAATTTTACAGTTATAATAGCTCAAATAGCTCATGCTTTTACACCATCACAGTAATAATTTCCATTTTATCTCAAATAGCTCATGCTTATACAGTAATAATAGCTCTGCAATTTTAATTTTGTTCCCTAATAAAATTACAAATGGGGCTTTTACAGTAATCCCCAAATTCAATTATCCCCTAAAAATTGAAAACCCCCAAATTCGTCAAACCCTAATTTTCCTCTACTACAGAAACCCTAAATCATAAAACCCCAAAAAAATTCGTAAATCGAGAAACCCATCCTACAGAACCCAAACCCTAAATCGTAAAACCAAAAAAAATTGAAGGAAGTTACCCAATTCGTCTTCCTGTCTCTCAATCTCTCACTGTCTTCCTGTCTCTCACCGTCTTCCTGTGTACATCGTCTTCCTGAAGCTCATCGCCGTCCTGTCTATCAATCTCTCTCTGAAACGTTGAAAAACAATGGTGAAAACCCTTACTCGTAATCAAAATACAAAACAAAAGTTAGGTTAACTTTTACCTGTTCTTCACCTGTCCACGAACACCTTGCCTTGCATCCAATCCGTCTAATCGAGCAAGATCTTCTCTTCTTCTTCCACCCTCTCAATCTCTCATGGGTTCTCTCCTCACTCGCCTGTTTTTCTCAGCCTCTCTCTCTATCTCTGGTCTGTGTGGTTTAGGTTCGACAGGAGGAAGATAAGATCTGGTGCACACGTACGAACCACACGGGTGGAACAGATGTCGACTAAGGTGCACGTGTCGGGACCTTGGATGCCCACGTGTCATCGATTTTGGGGCACACGTGTCAAAGAGACTTACACGCTTCGTTGGGATAAAGGGAAAAAAAGACATTTCACCTAACAGTTGACTAGTCAAAGGAAATCAAAATGCCCCATTTTGACCAAAATAGAGAAAACTAACGGAATGGGGCATTTTCAAACCTAGGGGGTCGATTTTGGGACATTTTGTCCTTTAACCCTATGCGGAACTGTTTGTTAAATCAGACGTTCTTTATTTTTTTATCACTAAAACCAGATCAACTACTGCAGCTTTCACATATTATTCTAATTAAAATGTTGCTACTGAACCCATCAAACATACCAACTAACAGAGCATGTTATAACCTTACATACCACACCACAAAACATCCTGCTATAATAAGTACCGCGTCCTCAATATGGGAAATATATATTTAATATAATGTGACAAGTTAAAAAAGAACTACTAGTAGACAGCAGATATTGGGCATGACCATACAACATCACCACATCAAGGTCGATCCACAGAGTGCCACTATAGAAAGGTCACTGCAACAAGAAATCACCAACATGTTGTTAGCCACAAGTCCACATAAGAAGAAGCAACTAAAGCTAATAATTTTCGTTATCTCCAGAAGATAATGATAAAAGCAATAACACAGAGTTTCAGAGATATATATTTTGATAGAACCTAGCTTCTTCAGTTACCTTATTTTTGGGAGTAAAGAACCTAGCTCAATAATAGTTAAAAAAATAACTGCTAGTAGTTTTCTAGACAACAGATATTGAGCAAGCCCATATAACATCACCACAGCAAGGTCGGTCCACAGAACGCCACTATAGAAAGGTCAAGAAACCACAGCTCCTTACCGTAGGTCATCTTGATCTGATTGATGATCGATCTATTAATGATGCTTGATGATGAAGCTAAAGCCGAAACAAAACCCTTCATCGTGTACATCCTTAACATTATTAGGGCTTCAATCCTGTTTAAGGCGAGAGTTCCAAAATTACAGTTTATATACAAACCCCATACATTGACTTTGTCGATAAAAGTCAATTGTCGGTTGACCAAACAAGCCTTACAGTATGCGCCTATGCGGCATCTGTGCTGCAAATGTTTGGACCTTGTTCGAATATGGCAGAGTATCTTGCTTGGGTTGGGTGCCTACCCCGTCACCAACGATTAGTTCTGCAAATCTCCGTATCTTACCATTAATAATCACATCAAGAATAGTACTCCCTCCGTTTGTTTTTAATAGTTTGCTTTTGGTTTTAGAGAAATTTAATGAAATTAAGAGAATTAATCATTGAAAGTGATCCTCATGACACTTGTCATTAAAAGAAGTGAAGTGAAATGGTCCCCATGACACTTGTCAACAAAAGAAGTAAAATGAAATGTCTACATGATACTTTTCATTAAAAGAAATTAAGAAAAAAGTACTCCCAAAAAATTATAACAATTGACGGTACCAATTAGGAAACAAACTATCTTTTTGAAACTTTTATTTATAAAAAACAGCCTATTAAAAAGGAACGGAGGAAGTAGTACTGTACCATATAAAAATTAAGTAATTTATTTATTATAATACCTGGTCCTTCGTAGATTTGTTCCTAGGTGAAGTTAAAAACTTTTGATAAACCAACTTTGAATCTTAAATATTTTAAGGTCAATTGTGGTTCCCCACTTCAGTGAAACAAACATAACAACTCCCGCGTTTGTGATTTTTTTTTTTTCAGACAATCATTCACCAAACCCAATTTGACCTGACCTGATTTGATCAAAGAAGAAGAAGAGATATAAATCAGAATGAAAATAAGGAGTAGAGGAAGTTGGAGGGGATTATTTAGAACAAAGCTAAGATTACCTATTGTTTTGTTATCATGCTCTGTTTTCTTTATAGCTGGTTTTTTTGGATCCACTCTACTTTCTCAGGTAACTTGATTTTTTTTGTTTGTTTGTTTGTTTCTTATAAAAAAAATTTGTGTTAGTTTTACTGTTTGATTTTTTGATGAATTTGTTTTTGTAAGATAGTTCCAGGATATTGATGGAGATGTAAGTAGATCGAGGATACTTGAATCTGTAGTAGAAGAAAAAGAGGATAAAGTGTTTGAAGAAGAAAAAGTGGATAAAGTGTTTGAAGCAATTCCTAATGGAGATACTGGGGATTCTTTTGTTTCTTCTATTCCTTTCCAGGTTTTTGATTGTCAACTTTTTTTTTTAGGCTATTTTATTAGATTCAGTTTAGAAATGAATACGATATGGAACTTTAATTGATTTCTGATGCACACATAATAGACCAATATCCATGAATATGTGAAATTGAGTTTTGAAGCATCACTACCTCTGAATGATTGCCAGTAAAATTTCTGGGATACAAGTTTAAGACAACCTGGATTGGCTGATAATGTACAAGAATTGAAGAACTGTACTACTGCCACCACACAGTGTTGCGAAAGAAACTGCAGTGGAAAGTAGACTAGGTTTATTTATGTTTTGACATTTCTTTTAGGTTTTTGACATTCTATTGGCGGATTTTATTTGGCACTGTGTTGCACCAGATGTAGGATTGAAGTAGTTTCTGCTAGTCATAGACTTATTGCCATTGATGCATATTGCAATTTTTCATGACCATTGCCTTTGTTTGTTAACTTTTGATTCTAGTACTCTGGGTTTATAAATTCTAATTTCCATTGCAGGTTTTGAGCTGGAAACCTCGTGCTGCGTATTTTCCTGGTTTTGCAAGTGCGGAACAATGTGACCACATAATTAAAAAGGCCAAGGCAAATCTTAGACCATCAAGTTTGGCGTTGCGGAAAGGAGAAACTGCTGAGAACACCAAGGGAATAAGAACAAGGTAACTATTTTCTTTTTCTCTTAGCACTTGTACTTTGAAGGTAATCAAAGCAGCTACAGGGAAGTAAGCATTTCATAGTGTCACAACAAAACCTTCATATCCACCAGTACTGTCCCCCTTAGACCATCATAATCTCACGGTTCAAGGTCTTGGTTTGGTGAGGGCACTGGTCTCCTAAGCCTTGGCAACATGTAAAGTTCGAGGCGGATCTAAAGGACCGAACTGAATGCTTCACTCTAAGCAATGTTGGATTTTGCAATCTCAGCTCCTATAGCCAAAGGTGTCCGTTCTCTGATACATGACCCGACCCACATGTTCTCCAACATCATCCCCACTTTGACTGTCGTATTATCACGGTCTGGGTTTTATTCTGGCGAGAGACCTGTCACTGGCGCAGATATAGCTCTCCGGGAATGTCTGGAGGACATGTTTGGTCCAAGCAGGACCATGGAGCAAGCTAAACACCCCTCCCCATGCAACGTGGGATATTACTTATATACTGCGTTGAACTTTTGGAGATGGTTAGTTTTTAGAAAAGAAATGACTTGGTTAGTAATCGATCTTTACAAGAACATACAGAAGATTGCGCATTTTCTTTGATCAACATTTTGGTCTTGTGAAGTATAGCGTTTTATGCCGACGATCTCCCTCGTCCTTTTTGGTTTCTTGAATTATTAATTGAAAGCCACTTCAACTACTGTACTTACTACTCCAAGGGCCAATTTCTAATGTTCGCATTCTTATGTGTCTGTTATATTTCTCAGTATAGGTTTAACAGTAAATTCTGAATTTTTGTTGTGGTATGTGGCAATGCAATTACACTTGACAGCCTAATGACAGGATGCTTCTATACTTGTGTGTTTCTCATAGTCTGACTTGGAGCATCCTTTAAATTAACCTTTTCTTTA
Organism: Papaver somniferum; assembly: GCF_003573695.1. Lineage (NCBI taxonomy): Eukaryota > Viridiplantae > Streptophyta > Magnoliopsida > Ranunculales > Papaveraceae > Papaver > Papaver somniferum. The sequence continues at coordinate 101,757,810 of NC_039363.1, read as the reverse complement.
CATTTCTATAAAACAGTTCAGGCACATTTATCAGTGCATCAGAAGACCCGTCTGGAACCTTAGGCCACATTGAGGAAAAGATCGCCAAGGCTACAATGATTCCGAGAAGCCATGGAGAGGTACACTTAAAATTTTCTTTCCCTTCTGCAGTTCATATTCTGGTTGTTTTAGCGTGTATGTTAGCACCGGCATATGCTTAAATCAGCAAGAAGAAACCATTAAGCTTAAATGAAAATAACTCTACAATTTACCTCACAGGAGACTATCTCCAAGTAACATCATTACTTAAGGTGTTAACTAACAATTCAGCCAGGTGTTGAAGCCTATTGCTGGATTTCAACTTGAATAAGCAATCTGTCAAATCTTCTTACAACCCTGAATAGTTGAATTTTTCTGTCTGAAGTGCTGTCATAAAGATTTCAGCAACTTGCAAATCTGTTTTAGATAACTTTAGCTTCACTTCACTGCTTTCAACATAATCTCAAGTTAAATGATGGTGTATTTGAAAATGGAATCAGAGGTTTCAAAATTTGCACTTTCTGCATTCCTTTTGTGCTCAAGGCTGATTGGTTTGCTGTTGTTATAGATTTTTCAGATGTATTTTGAATTAGCTACCTTTTATTTCAGGGAATTCTAAAATAGTCTGAGTAATCCGAGGATATCACCATGTTGCAGGCATTTAATGTTCTGCGTTATGAGATTGGGCAGAGATATCTATCTCATCATGATGCATTCAACCCGACTGAGTATGGACCACAAAAGAGCCAAAGGGTATCATCTGTGTTCACATATTTTTTGTATTACTTCCAGTATTTGTTTCTTTCATCAAGCAACAATAGGTTTCTTTCTTTTGATATCAGCAGAATAGTGTAACCTTTACTTGATAGGGGCTTCATAAGTTTATACTGTAATCCATGAATGTTAAACGCCCGAAACCTACATTACGAGCTGCTTGAATGTCAAAGGTAATCCCTTAGGTTGTCTCCATAGGAATGGGATTACTGATGGAAAAAAGAGGAAGCGGAAATGATGTTTTTTTTAATTTAAATCTTATGTATATCGATCCAATACATCAGCTTGATCTGAAGATCTTAACCATGCACTTGAATATCCCAAGATTTATATAAGGACTCCTATTTTAAATCATGGGTATGCCTTTGGTTGTGAAAATTGTTAGCTCATTTCTTCAAACTTATCATGCAGGTAGCTTCTTTTTTATTATATCTTTCTGATGTGGAAGAAGGTGGTGAAACGATGTTTCCTTTTGAGGTATGATAATCAAGAAGCTTTTATTTTTTTCAACTATTTCTAGTAACTAACTTCAACGTCTTACATGTGGAAATGCAGAACGGTCAGAATATGAATATCGGCTATGATTACGAGGAGTGTATTGGCTTAAAAGTGAAGCCTCGTCGAGGGGATGGTCTACTCTTTTACTCGTTATATCCGAATGGTAAAATTGATCAGGTAACAGGTTCTGCACCTAGTCATATGTCATGTCTTCCCAGTGGTCTTTCTGCTTATGTTAATTTCTCTTACAACTTACAAGAGACTTGCTGTTTAAAGACACCTACATAAAATGTTCTCATTTGAATATTCTCTAATGTTTCCACTTTCATGTTTGTGCAGATGTCACTGCATGGGAGTTGTCCGGTGATCGTTGGACAGAAATGGGTGGCTACAAAATGGATCAGAGATCAAGAAACAAATGATTGATTTTTATGTGCACCTAATAAAAAAGGGGAAATTACAGAATGAATTTTGTTTTTTCTTCATAATCCATTTCCAGATTGCATCTGTACCGATACAAAGTTAAGCCATATACTTGCAGTTAGTATTCTTAAGTTTATTTATCAATATAGGAAAAACAAAAATTGCTGCACAGTTCTAAATAGACAGGCGACAGCATAGGGGAGAGACCCTTCATGAGATAAGAATTCAATCACCAAATTACCAGTTACTAATCAGAAATCATAGACCCAATTTCGAACAAAATTTCACAGATTTCAACATAAAGACCAGTTCCAAAATTTCTATTACAAGTCATTTCAGTTCCAATAGTCACATTCACCACATTCAGAAACTTTCATTTTCAAAATATGGTCTAAGAAAGACCCCAGTTCTACCACCATTCAGTTATAAGCAGTGAAAAATACAAAAACTCCATATACATTCACTTTTCTTTACATTCCTATAGCAGTTCTTTTACCAAAAATCAAAATTACGAGGAACTGTTCACCTGTTGATGGAATGAAGACGCTAATTCCTACTTGGTGCAAGTTCCCGGGTCGCAGGGGTTGCAGTTCAGTTTCTCCCAAACCTTGGCATTTCGACGAGTCTTCACCAGTAACAGCCAAATGTCTTTACATCTGCATCTGATCATTGTGTAGCTGCTGCTCCACTAACTGTATACTTCTAAAAAATAAGCTAAAATTTGCTGTTTTCCTCATTGATTATCATTGATGTCGACTGTTTACTATCGAAAGAAAAGAACTATGGGAAAAAAGAGGCCAAATACTTGTCCCCTTCAAACTTACAAATCATGCCAATTTTGGTAGGGTTGTTTTCCACTACGCTTCAACATGTGCATGCAAAATGCCGCTACGAAGAGGCCTAATGCTGCGAAAGCAATAATTGTTGAATTCTCAAGGTTACGACTGTAGCCTCCCTGTAATCACAAGAGAACAATGGAATATTAAGGCTTAGAATGCCTTCCAATATATAGAAAATTCAACAGTAAACTGATAACAATATTTTCTGAAATGATGCCATGATTGGGCATGTGCCATGTGTATGAGATTTCAAGATAGTAAAGATTCTTTCAATCCATCCTATACGTGAAGCATATTACCTGAATAAGAACAAAAAGAACTGCTGCATTTGCCGGAGCTAGAGACAGACTAATCATTCCCCCACGCAACTGATTTGGCACATACCTGCATAAGTAGTATATTAGTAATAATCAGTTTAATCTTCACAACAGCTACACTACAGTTAAGAAAGGAGTAAACAGTGGTGTGCTTACGTTATTCTTAATCTTGCAAGCGAGGGCAAAATTAGCCCCACACAGGAATGGAACAAGCAAAATAGAGTCACTAGCACTCCAATTTCCTGAAATTAGAACATTTTAGGTTTCGATTTACTAATCCTCATAGCTTCAAATTAGCTTTGGTTCACAGCCACAGTACCTGATAATCAAATGCAACTATAGACAAGGTCAATCCTGCAATAATGAACGCTGCAATGAGGCAATCCTCTGTTCGAACTGGTGATGGCCCACTGCTAAGGAACCACGGAACTGCTGTGCTTCCAAGCATTCTTGCACCCAGCAAGCATGGGTATATCAGTCCTAGATTGACCTCACGTCCATCTGCCTGAAACCACGCAAATAATCTCTTTAAAGTCCTTAAACGATTTTAAGAAGCTGACAACTGACGAAGTTTAAAAATTAATGCAGGTATTCAATTTATTTTTTATATCACTAGGTTGCATTTGAACTTTTCAGTTGCATCTACGCCACCACTGGATTATCAAGTAGCAACATCAGAAGTTAGAACCCAAAAATCGCACTAAAATGTTTTTATCTGAACGACTCCAGTATAGAGACTCCAACGTCACTAAAGCAGTTTCCAGATGCACGTGCAATATAACTCCATCATACCCATTCAACTAAGAATCAGTTGTTTTCATAGTTTTATGTAAAACAACTTGCTCTGAAGATGATCCAACAGTAAGACTTGGACTTTGACCCCTGTCTTTGTATCCAGAATGTACATCTAATTAACCTACAGCAGTTTTTTTCATAATTCGAAATCTATTACCCTAATGTGTCCTTCATGCAGCGCCAGGAAAGCAAGTATGAAATTACGAGTGACAATGAGAAGATATTATAAACTTATGTTCACTACAAAAAAAAAGAGTGAGAATTATAATTGGATACCAATTGCAGAAAGGAACATACCACTATTGTTGGTGCCCAAAGAAGCCAAAATATTGCGATTGAGAAATGAATACATGCTTGTGCACATGACAATAGCCATATTCTTTTATCTGCCAAGAAATAAGCAACTCAGTAAATGAGATAAAAGGCCTGGAGAGAAAGGTCAACAGTCTAGGCATCTCATTAATAGATCCTCACACCTCCTGCATCATGTATTTAAAAATTACATGCACTATTTTGAGTTCACTATCTCCTGTTTGCATACAGCATTCATGCAAGAATGCACTTGAGATTTCAGTTTTGCTTTGATCAAGGAGACATGGCACGGTTTTAGATGGAAAGTGATTCTTACCACCAAGAATGACCGCCGAGAAGGCCACCTTGTAGTCCCCATAGCCAGCTGTCCGTGAACTCTCTTTCCATTCTCTAGCGATATAAATAATGCACACAAATGCAAGAAATGCAATCGCCGCCGAAGGGAAACCAGTTCCATTCTTGGGATCCATATCAACAAGAAAATTTCCAATCATTTGGCTTCCAATAAGAGATACAGATTCAAAGAATGCCATCAGCCAAAATGTCTCACTCAGTAAATCCTGCCTATGCCCCAACTGCAGCAAAGAATGTATTGTTTATAAATAATGATCTGGTATGTAAAAATAAGTTGGATGGCACAAAGTGGAACAAAATATCATTCTACAGTCTTCCCTGTTTGCCTAGTCTATTTTCAGTTACAAGATGAAATGTCATTCAATTATTTAAAGCCTTCACATGTAATAAGAGATTTCAAGGGAGCAAAAATCAGTCCTTAGAACTCCGTTTTCACAATTTATCGAGCTTTCATAGAAACAAAATCAGAAATCTCCTCCAGATATAGGGTGGTAACTGAATCTATTATCCTGAAACTGCAATTCAGAGCCAATAATGAATTTCAACTCTCATTTTAGATTTTTTTGGTCCTTATGTTTTTTCTCAACACCATCAATAAGTACAATGTCATTTCTAACCCTTGGTGCGTATGTGCCTACTCAATGACTTTATCGAACTTAATCACTATTCAGTTTTTTGATGCACTCCAAAGTCACACAAAGTTGAGAATAGTGATTCTTACACATACCTTATCATGTTCGGTAACAGTCCATGTCTCAAAGCTGAATGAGAATACAGAAGAAGCAAGAGCTGTACATATGCTTACTATCCAAGCGCTAGGGTGCATTGTGAACTTCTTCCAAATACCAACAAAAATGTGAAGCATTCCAAACAACACACATACTTTCTTTTGACCTCTACGTATAACACAACACAAGTGTTAATCCACATAATCAATTTGATCCCAATAAAATCAACTACAAAGCAAATCTTTGACCCCCTCGTAAATCAATTCACAAAAATATCTTTGCCTTAGCCAATGTAATCTTTAAGCCAAAGAGTTTCCATAAGAAGATTACCATGTGTCATAACCATTTTCGATGTAGTTTATTCATAAACCAAACATTGGCCATTGGGATAGAGTATTGATGTTCAGTAAATAAAGTTCTTTAGTTATACCAGTGCCAATTTCATATTTTACCTTATATAGCAATCAACATTTATTCTGAAATTTAATACCCTTAACAATTAAAACAAACGCCACGGATAGTTAAATTAGTAAAACTTACATTATATCAGAAATCATGCCCAAGAAAGTACCAATAAGAATAGCAGCAACAGACCCAATACAAAGAGTAACCACCATTTCATCTCTACTAACACCATAATAAGCATATTCAAACTCCCCAAATACAGATTGCAGACCTTGAATTACTGAAGCCAAAGAATAGAGTAACAAAAAACTTCTTTGGAAACGAAGAAATGAAGATTTGGTTAATGAAGAGAGAGTACCACCAGGGAGATCAGGTGAAGGTGAAGATCTATTAGGGTTATTAGAAAAGTAAGGAAGAATGAAGATTGATAAGAATGAAGAGAAAAAGAGAAATACATATAGTGAGGGTTTAGGTTCCCAGATTTCATTCTCTATTACGATCCCCATTTTGAAGAAGACGAACAAGATAATTACAATAGGAATTTGATTAAGATCTCCATTTAAGAAGATGTTATAGAAACCCAGAAGTAAGAAGGATCGAGTGATATCGTGGTAAGAAGAAAATTTTGGCGGAGAATGTATAGAAGGTGTAATCAGAAACTGGTAGTGGTATACACTGGAGAACTGCGGGCCGCTATCTGACTCCGGATCTGAATCCTGGCTTGTTTGGACAACCCCTAAGAAAAACAATTTGACTTTTATTGACAAAGTCAATGGGCTGAAAATATCTTGGGCTGTAATTTCGGATTTTCTTAGTGTTTCTTTCGGATCGAAGTCCTAATAATGTACACGATGAAGGGTTTTGTGTCGGCTTCAGCTTCATCATCAAGCATCATTAATAGATCAATCATCAATCAGACCAAGATGACGGTAAGGAGCTGTGCCACTACCACATCATCAAATACGCAACCAAGTAATGAATTTTTTACTCTTAAAAACAGAATCATCTGTTGTGTTATGCGAATTTGTCAACGGAAAAGCCACTGACATTAGTAGTATATTGTGTGCATAATAATGATTGCTTGCAGGGGGATTCGTAGTGAAATACGAGGATATGGAATCAGAGGAAAGTATGATGAGTTTATACGAAAGGTGGATGGAACATTACCAGATTTGCAGAAACGGCGAGGAGAAGAATAGACGCTTTCAAGTGTTCCAGGACTGTGTGAGACGATTCCGCTCAGCCTTTGCAGACATGTCCGATGCAGAGTTCAGTAAAAGACTAATAAAAAGATGGGATTTTGTAACGTCAAGAGCTAGGTTGCCTGCTCCCAAAAATGAGGTAACTTAAGAAGTGCATCTCTGAAACTCAGTGTTATTTGCTCCTATCAGTACCAAAACTATTAGCTTTAATTGCTCCTTCTTATGTCGACTTGTGAGTTGTGACTAACATATCGGTGTTTTCTTGTTGCAGTGATGTTGTATGGGCATGCTCCATCTCTGGGGTCTAGTAAACTTATTTTTAATAATCTTGCCGATAATCATAGAGGAAGAATATTGCGAGCATTTCTGCGACTTGTGATTTTTGCTGATCTGAAACGTGCTTTTGTTTTGTTGGCAGTCATGTCCTTATGATTTTTGCTGGTCTGAAATGTCCCCATGTATCTTTAGATTTTTCTTGTTAGGCTGTTTTTGCTCAAGACTTTTTAAGTTGTAATCGCTTGCACACTGGCTTGTGTGTTCTTCAATTTATAGTCTTTGCTGAGGAAAAAATATATGATTGTTAGATTAACGCTCATTAAGGAGATCTGATTTCTAAGAAGAGAGTATCTACAGAAACGACGAGGAGAAGCATAGTCGCTTTCAAGTGTTTCAGCTCCGCTCAACTAACTGTTTTGCAGACTCGTCCTATGAAGAATGTAACCAAAAAAAGGGATTATGGTTTGTCATCAAGAACTATTAACTTTACTTTCAAATAATAACTGAAGAAGCTAGGTTCTATTGGTGTATCTCTGAAACTCAGCATTATTTGGGAGAGAACAAAAATTATTAGCTTCAGTTGCTTTTCTTGTGCGTATCACTAGCGTTCCAACATTGAATGCTTAAAATTCATTAATGCTCAGAAGTAGTCTGTTTGGGTTATGATGATTTTGGTATGGTATTAAAACATATGAAGCTGGTCTGCGGGGAAAGATCAAAACAACACAGATCACATACGCATAATAAAATCTGCATGTATGGAGCCTAGTAGATGGATGCCCAAGCTTTTCTATAGAGACTTGTTTTTTCTTTCTCTCTCTGCATCAAATTTTCTCACTTTTCAACTACTGCAATACCATGTACCCTTTTTATATATACGAGTTTGGACTAATATAACCACAACAGATTTTCGGGCACAGAGAAACCTAAAGTTCGACAACCAGGATATACACAGAAATTAGAAAAGAAAAACGGAGCTGCGAATAATCATGTAGCGTAGTTAGAGAATTTTTGCGCCCCCAGTACCATCACTTCTTTCAGCAGATGAGCTATCTCCTGGTTTCCTGGGGAAAATCAAAGAACCACCACATTGGTAAACTGAATACACCCAAAAAGGAAAAGTAAGTTGTTTTTTTTACGTCTACCTTTCATCTTCCAAAACAGGTTGATAATCTTGCGATGAAGTTATCTTGTGGTGTTTCACTCCTGATACCTCTGTTCCTGGAGAATCACTACTTTGGTCATGTTTACTCTGTCCCTGTAATAAGCATTATCCAAGACCAATACATGAGTCTTCCAAAATATGAATGGGAATTAATGAAGACACCATCTCATTAAAGCTTAGAAGCACAGGACATACTTCCACATTTCTGCCTGTCCACCCAGGGACGCTCTCTGTAAGAAGAGCTGTATACTGCTCCATAGCCACCTCCGGACTCATGTTTCCTAGCCGTTGCCAAGCATGCCTTGCAAAACATAAGAAATAGTCATACATGGTAGCTCCTTAACCATGTTATTCTAGAGAGGTATCTAAACATAAAGAGTATCTTAACCATGCACCAAAATTTAGACCTTACATCGATATGCATAAAGCCATAAACAAAGACCTAAGATGATGACTTGTGTATACCAAAATGAAGTACATGGTATTGCCACATGGATACATGAAAGAAACTAACAAGCAACACAGATTAGGCAAGCTCATTGCTTCACTTTGAATATACACTCGAAGAATGAAAGATGCTATATGGCTCGCAAAATTGTTGCTTGCAGGGAACCACAGCATACCTTAACCGTGGGGTTCTGGGTCCACTAGGACCAACTTGACTCGCACACTCATGAGTTTAGGATCTCAACCTTGATGTTTGGCTATGGTTCTTTCCTAATAAGGTTTATGCGGACCAGCTGGCTAAGTCCTTAAGAAATTTATTGGATGTTACTAGCTATTAATCCACCATTTGGTGCAAGATTCCCATCTATCAACTGCCATCTGCGGCATTAGATAGTGACATTTATTTTCAACTTTTTGCCCACATCACCCTTCCTTCTATATTCAAGTTTGAAACCATCCATTGTCATTTTATTATTTTTGGGAAAAAGGAACATGAAAAACCATTTGCAGATTATAATTCTAGTTATGCATCGTTGGGGTTAAATATCCAAAACTACAACTGATGAGGTTTTGGTTATCCATTCCCCCATTTCCCCCTACTTCTCCTGACACCATTACCAACATTCCACTAATCCAATAGCTTCACTTACAAAAAAACAACAACAATACTTGTATTTTCTTTCTCTTCTTAGTTTCCCAAGTAATGATGATATGGGTTTGAATTCAATTGATCATCTTGCAATATCTTAAACAACTCAGTACCCAATAAAACCAATCCTAGATACTTGAAAATTAAAACTAAATTCACACATTATCTGCATATAGGCCTTAAGTAGCGAATCGATTTAGATACTTGATCAAACATGCAAGCACCAATAAATTCAACAAACCCTGGCTAATCAATAAAGAAAGATAAGAAATAGAAGTTTACCACTTTGCACGAGCAGAAACCATCAATGCCATGGGTTGAGGTTCATAACAAGGTCCTTCAGTAGCCACTTTACGAAGTCCATATAATTGCATCTGAACATCACTACTCAGCTTTGACAAAACTTGATTGTTAACACCAGAAGTAACAAATGTGGAAGCAGTAGCAAAGTAATTCTCAACCTCACTTCTTTCTATACCTTCCCATTCTTCATCATCACTAACCAAACAATCAATTCGAGTTTTCTCCTCCTCCTTTAACCCACTTTCTTTCTCAACCACCACATCACTAGTATTTTCCAATTCCACACCAATTTCATCTCTCCCAGACGTTTCCGCAACCAGATTCTCTACCACCTCTTTATCTTCTTCATCCTCCTTCACCTGGATCACCTCTTTTTCCTCTTCACCGACAATCTCAACAAATTTATTCAAATTCTCTCCCCTAACCTCCTCATCAGACAATTCTTTAGTAATCAAATCAATTTTATCAACTAAAACATCATTAACCTCAACAGATTCTTCAACTTTGTTTTCAATTTGTAACCCTGTATTCTTCAATTCACTACTAACGAAACTCCTTTCCCCAATAACTAACTTCTCCTTATCAACAATCTCCTTGTCTTTCTTCTTCTTACTCCTCTTCTTCTCTGATTTTACTGGAGCAGCAGCAGCAGCAGCAGCAGCAATACTTTCCTGTTTACTACTAGTAGAAGATGAAGAAGCTCCTGAAACTAACTTGGCGATTAAGAAAGCTAAACACATAGAAATCAAAACAGTCAAGATAAATTCCTTAAAGATATCCATTGATTTCTTATCTTCTTTAGGTTTTCTTTTGTTTCTTCTCTGTAATGGTGGAATGGGGAAAGAAAATTAAAGAAGGGTAAAGAGGATTTTCAAAGAGAAGAGCAAAGCATATTCCTGATTGATTTATAAATCGGTGGGGTCCACGTTTTAGGGCAATGATAAAAAAAAAGGGGGTAAATAAAACTAGAGTACAAAATTGAGCGACGTTTTTAAGTTATCCCACCAGGTACTATGAACAGTTGATGATAAACACTTTTTCGATTTCTTGTGTCGTTTTCTTATCTCATTAATGTTTTTCGGTTTCAACTTATTTTTGGCAATTTCTCGCCTAACAGTTTGGTGGTTTATGGAAGGATTGTTGTGTTGTATGAGAGTGGAAAAACATGCTACCAAGTTATCCAGATTCTTGACAATACCAATTCTTTGATATTTGTGATGGATATTAATTTTTGAATGCATGATTGGAATTGTATATTGGAGGAGAATAATGAACATCAACGTCCATACAGCACAACATATCGTATCGGAATGCCTATATCTTTTCATATTTTATGATGATTGACTACACTTGCACTTCTTGAATCGCAATGAATTCAACTCATCCTCCTTCTTCTGTGTCAAATTAAAAATTTCAAGAAAATCTAGTTATAGCTTGTTTGGATACCAGAAACAAAAATCAGAAGCAAAAAATTTTTACTTCACAACAAGTTAATTTTTTTACTTTTAGGATCCATTCACAAATTATGTACCCAAAATAACTTGTGACTTTTCTGTTTTTCCAAATCTGATATGGAGGATAAATCATGTAACTTGTTGGATAAAGCAAGTAATAATACTCTCTCCGTCCCATTATTAAGTGACCTATTTACTTTTAGATTTTGTCGCACTATTAAATGACCTATATCACTAAACAATGAGATATTTCTAAAATTATCCTTTTAATTGATTATAAGAAATATAAGAAATATGCATAATTTGATGGGCATGTTTATATTCGTTACGTAGGTGTTTTAAAATACTTTTCAATGGTATAAAATTTGCGAACATCCGTGGTGTAGTTTGAGGGAGAAATCATTTCAAAATTTCACTATTTATTATCCATAAGGGTATAATTGTAAAAAATGCTTAAATATACTCATTTCCCTTGCTTTCCTTAAACACTGTGGAAACTTGAAATATATCACTTAATAATGGGATGTAGGGAGTAGTATATGGGAAAATAGTAGGAGGAACAGGTCAGAGTTGGACCCGGGACAATGAACCACCATGTGTTTGTTTGGTTATCCGAATCATCATTTATGAGATCCAAAAAGATGAATGGATATGGGATGACGTGGAGTTTATTCCGTTTGTTTGGATTTGGATAAAGACTACGCGAGAGTTCCCATCCTTGGTTTTGTTGTCTCGTGGTCTTCTTTGACACGAAAATTTGGAAACTAGTAGTACTGACGTGAAAGTTTATTGTGCTTACTTACTACCGAACGGTCCAAACCGTGTTACGTGAGTCCAAAATATCACGCCTACTACATGGATGTCGTCAAACGTTCAAGTGCAACAAATTTCAGATTGCCCAGGGCCATATAAGGTCCAAGGGCCACTTTTTAATACAAGATGAGAAGTATATAAGCGGCCTATGTAAGGGCCGCGGTTTCCAGTTTCTATAAAAAATGATTTTGGAAGCATCATATTATTTTTTTTTTTTTTGTGGTTTCTATTTATGATTTATTTTATTTTATTTTTGTCTATGATACCAAAAAGTCCAAAACAAATTATAGAAACTAAAATATGATTATCATCCTTCATTTAATCAAATCAAACAATTTTTTTTAGAAATCAACGATTTTGTTATCATTCATTCTACTCTCGCTTATATGATCTTTTCTGTTTTTCTCTCGGTTAATTTGTTGATATGTATAATCTTATGTACAAGAAATATTTCATCTAATTGCCCGACTTTAGAAGACCTTTTATATGGTTACTTAAGTGTAATCTGTCTGTTATACTTTGTGGTCCGAAAATTGGGTCTTTTTTTAAGTAAATATTTTCTAACATTGATCGACGGATCATTTATTTAATTTTTCGAAATTTTGGCACTGGAGAACTCTTAATCGCTGAAGCTCTTACAAATTAATAGAAATTTCGAAGACTTTGTCTATGATCCTACAATTTCGAGATTGAAATTTAAAAAGAGTTTTCCTATAATTTTCATTTTCCGATTTTGATCAATGTGAGCTTGTTTTTCTTCAAATTTCTTTCACTAGACTGATGATAATTGTCGTAAGTGATATGGATTTAAAAAAATTTGAAGAAGTTTGATCAGTGATCGAAGATTTTTTATATTCAAATTTTTTACCCAGAAAATGGGCACTCGCAGGTCTAAACGTGGGCGAAAAAGAAATGGTCCACCGACTGGGTATGGTTTTTGTATATTTTGAAGAGCAAAGTCAGCTCCAAACATAAAGAACTTTCTTGACTTAGTGACATCTGTAATCGTTGTTAAATAAATCAGGAACGAAAAAAGTGTAGTAAAAAAATTTCAGTTAAAATTACTTCCAATTGTATTCGTTAGAATATTTGGTCGTCCCCCAATGATGTACCAGTCATCTAATCTTATCTATTTTGTTGTCTTGTTTAATTTGGTATTGCAAACGGCACGAATGCAGGTGGCCCAATTCAAAAACATAACAAGGGCAACTGGAACGAATTAACATCCGATAACTACATTTGTATTAGACTAGTACTAGTATAAAAATATGACATGAACCGATAATTGCCTCAGTTCCATATATATTTTACAAGGTTACTATGATTGGGGATTACAAAACTGAATGGCATAATTGGGTTTCCTAGTTTATGAAAGTTCATACTTAAAATAGTTTTCATAGTTGTGATATTGGGATTAAATTTTGGTCACTTTGAGGTTCTTTTTCTTCAATTTCTTTTACAAGACTGATGATATTGGGATACAAATTTTGGTTGGTGGAACTAAAGATGGAGATGTCAACATGTCAAACTCTCATTATTATTGTTTCAGTCCAAGGTAAACAATTTGGTTATCAATCGTCATCAATTGGATTGTGTTTCTGATTGTAATTAACCTGAAGTTGAAGAATGTTAAGATGAGTTCATACACGGTCTTCCTTAGTTGTTCATTGTAATGAGGATTTGGGGAAATATTGTTGTAGGTTTCTTTTTGGAAGTGTTGGCCGATTGTCAGGGTTTGATATGTTGCAGTTATGAATAATTTGATTTTAGTTAGAGTATCTGAAGCGTGTCGCTACCAATAAGTTGCAGGACAGTGATTGTTCGCTGAGATGTGATATTCGTTGTGGTGGAGATACGGTTTCTTGTTATTATATAAGAATATTTGTTGGCGGACACAGTTTGTATGTTTTTTTTGACATGGTGTAGTTAAAGAATAATATTTTGGAGTTTCTCTTGTACTCTTTCTGATGGAGAAGCTAGATATTGTGATCTATCGTTTCTTGTCAATGATGTATGTCAGAGTGTTGTTTGGTAGTACATCATTATAAGTCATCTAAAATGTTCGTCGTGGTGTGGCTATGGAAGCTAGTGCATAGTACTTGTAGAAACGCGATGCATAAATTTGAAAGGCTACAATTTTGACATGTTTTTCGGTCAACCATTTATTAATGTCTATTGATATTTGAATTTTCAAAATTTCTAATCAGTGTGAGACTTTTTGTTGGAGAAAGAGATATTATAGTAATGATAATATTGGGTAGTTTGCTCATGTGCTACAGATATATTGAGATTATGAATGGGAATTTTGATAAAGTACCTCCATTTTTTGATACCCGAAAAATTAATTCCCCCGACATTTAGAACTTTTCTAAAGTGCTCTTCTGTTTGGTTTTCCGTCTTGAACCCACATTGATTGGTCAAGACTAGTTTACCCAGTCAAAATTGTATATAGAAATTACGCTAAAGCCCATACCGAAACATAAATGTCTCAAATCCTTTCATTCCCCAAAATCTTCATCGACCCCCTCTGTTTTCTTCTCCTTCTTCCCTGGAAGCGTAATGAGAAAGTGAGAATCAAGTTTCATCTTTTCCTTTAACTTCTTCAAATCATTCAATAATTTCAAGTTCATCTTCTCCTATAATTTCTTCTATTAAGGCTTGTTTAGTTTGAGAAAAAATGGAAAATTAGGGCTTGATGGATCTGATTTTTTGCAGAAAGAATTTATGATGTTGCAAATATTATATCGGGAGAACATGATTTGGGTTCGCTAACAGAAGAAGAAGTTGCAGTTGAAAAAGTTGGTAAATCAATAAAAACCAACTAAAGAAGATTCTCATATTGCACAAATAATTTTAGGGTTTTGGATTTGGGGATTTTTAAGAAACAAAAATAATTCTAGGGATTTCTATTGAATATGATGGTGAAGAGAAGAAAACTAGGATTTGAGATTCACATAGAATAACACAGCAAGCTTGAATTAGTGTTAATTTGGTTTGGATTTGAGTTATGTTGCTCTAATTTAAGGGAAAAGGTTTTGCTGGTGGAAAATGAAGTATGGGTTCGATTGAGATGGAATTGGTGTTGGTTACAGTCTTGATTTGGTGGTGGGTATTTGTTTGATTTCGTTTTGAGAAGAATTTGGATCCACAGTGGTGTTGGTGGTAAAGCAGTGGTGGTATCGAAAGATGGAGCTGATGTTAAAAAGATTCAGAAGCTGGTTATGAATTAAAGAGTGGGTCTAGGTTGAATTAGTTGTTGGTTGTGGCCATGAATATTATGTTGCTGTAAATGGAGGTTGAGTTGTTGGTCCTTCATAAGCACGTAAATGCTACATTTTATATTCATATTTATATTAGTTAGGACTCGATATTTTGGCTAACAATACCATTTTAGTGCTTTTGTAAAAAGTACAAGTGAATTTGGCTCATTCCGAAACCAATGGCATGACTAGAAGCTAAATTGGTGTTTGCGACTGAATATTGTCAACACTCCTGCTCACAGCTCCAAACACACTTATTTAAATGTGGCTGGCCTAGTATTTATGTATCAGCACCACTCAATATGTCTTTGCCAGTTGGAACGTGTCAGGACCATCTGGAGTTAACAGAAAAGTGAGACGTGGCTTATTTTGTGGTGTCTTCTGTTGGGTGCAATAATCAAAAACAAAGAAAAATCAAATAAGCAAAAGTTATTGATACTTAGCTCCTTTATAATGGAAGTGATTGCTTTGACGAAACGAACAAGCTCCCCGTATCTCCGCAACAACAACAAGGCAAAACTTTGGAAAATAGAGTGAGTCACGTGTTCAACACGCTGTCCTTAAGACATTAGCGTCCGGCTACACTCAAGAGTGATGCTATAGCCCTCACAGGACGGATATCTCCAGGATAAAACACCCTAATACACCTACTACTAGCATATGTAGTAGATGCTCAACTTGAGCTTGGCAACTCCGAAAAAACCGTTAAGGAAAATCGCGAATGCTTAAAAACCGCTATAAAATATTTTCCCTTAGGGGTCCCTCTAAAATATAGAGCAACCCCTTTCCCATAGATTTTACAAAAGTAGTGAATTTCTTTATATAATTGACAAATACAACTTAAGAAGAAAAACTCCCCGATGTGGGACTAAAAGGTTTATATAGTTTCTTAAAACTACTAAAAATTGGAAACTCCACGACGTGGGACTAAAAAGTTTCATTCACAAAATAAAACAATAAATTATAATTTTTTATTAAAAACTTTAAAAAATTATTTTTTTATTAATCGTTTTCCAACAATCCCCCACATGAATGAAAACTCAATAAAACATGAAAACACAGATAGATCTTGGTAAATAAACATCCCAACCTCACGATCCAAACAGACTGATCGTGCAAGTGTTGAAATCATACTAGTTATTTCTACGTCCTCTCCCTCACACAAAAGTGTGTTTACCCCAGGGTCATACTATGGATTGTATAAATCATAATAGTATTGAGAGCTTTCATCTTTAATTCTCACATGGTGAGACTATAGGTATCTTTCACCAAAGTGAAAAAGCATGAACTAGTGAACCCTTAGTGACCTTTAGGTCCTAAGTTCCAGTAATACCAAAACCATCAAAATGAAAATCACATAAAAAACGCAGGAAATACCATTTTAGGCAGAGGTGTCCATGAGGTCTTGAACCTTTGCTTAGTGAGATATTACCAGAATTACTTGCTAGAGACAGTGAACTATGTCTTGAACTGCTAGCATTTGATGTAATTCGTGATAACAACCACGGGTGATATCTCCAAGATTGCTGCCAAGCTCGTGCCGTTTTGTCCGTTTTGGCCCTGGACGTATCCTGTTTCTCAGAATGCTCTAGAGAATCAGCTCATATTCTCACAGGAAGCGACCCACTTCCTCATTCAGATAGGTGAGTTTCCATAAAGAGTGTTACTGCTACACCCCACTTCAATCTTAAATTGAAACTATAGAACTCATTAAGACTTATTAAAAAGTCATCCTCCACATGCAGTCACACTATCACGTCTACACCATAGGGAAGGGACAGAGAATGAAAATCTCTGATAGTGTTTACCTTTACCCACCACAAATTAGTTGTCTCATTCGAAACCTTGATCATGGGATCTCCAGTCAGCAAGGTTGAGTATCCTTCATGGAAAGTTTAATATATGAGCTTAAGCCCCAACCCCCTCGATGCATTTTTAACTATCTCTTTGTACAAACCTTTCGTCAAAGATTGCGCGATATTCTCCTTGGACTTTATCCAATCAATGAAAAAACGCCGATTGAGATTAGTTATTTCTTAGCTTTAACTATTATAGATTGGCTAACACAATGTATAGATATAGCTGGCACAGGCCTATGCCAAAGAGGAATGTCTTCTAAAAAGCATCTTAGGCACTCGTCCCCCTCTCATGCTTTATCTAACGCAATACTCTCAGATTCCATAATGAATTGAGCGATATGTTTGTTTGGAAATCTTCCAACAACAAACCCACATGTTAGAGTGAAACCATATCCACTCGTAGACTTAGACTCCTCTGAGTTAACTATCCAGTTTGCATCATAAATTCCCAAGGACAACAAGATTCCTTTCATAAATCAAAAGAGTATTTTAGGTACCATAATACTCTACTCAGTGCATCTGAATTCTCTTGCTCTGGACTACAATTAATCCACTTAACTTACTCACAATAGGGCAATGTCTGGACTCTTACAGTTCATTAAATTCATCAGACATCCTATAACTTTTGAGTATTCAAGTTAAGATACTCCACTACCCTTATTTTTCTTGAGACTACAAGAATAATCGTACGAAGTACAAGCAGGTTTACAATCAGACTGATTGTATCTCTTAAGCACAACTCAACATAATGAGAACGACTAAGACTTATAAATGTTTGATTATCTTCTAATCCTCATCCCTAAGATTACATCAAAAGGGCCCAAGTCTTTCAAGTCAATGTTCTCATTCAGTGCATGTTTTTAGTGGAATTGATCACATCTATGTTTGTATCAAGCATATCATCAACATACAAGCATACAATTACACAGACCCTTAACAAGTTACTTGTAGACATACTTGTCAGATTCATTAATTTAAATCCACTATCCATTATCACATGATTAAATTTTCCATGTCACTGTTTACGTGCTTATTTGAAAACCATACAAAGATTTTTCAAATTACAAACTTTGTATTCACAACCTTTCACTACAAAGTCTTCAGGTTGATCTATGTAAATTTCTTTACCTAATTCACGGTTTTAGAAAAAGCTGTCTTAACATCCATCTGATGTATCTCTACGTTCTTTATGGCAGCAATAACAATTAGTATCTCAACGGAAGTAATTTCCGTCACAATTGAATTAGAATCAAGGAAATCTACACCTTCTTTTAGTTTATAGCCTTTAGCTACCAACTTAGCTTAATATTTTTCCACAGTTTCATCTACCTATCGTTTCCTCTTAAAGACTCATTTACATCCCATGGTCTTACAACCTGGAGGTAAACTAGCAAGCTCCCAAGTCTGGTTCCAACGGACTGAGTCCATTTCACTAAATGAAGCTTCTTACCAGAATGGGGTTTCAGTAGATATTAAGGCTTCTTTACAAGTCTGTGGCTCAGACTAAGCTAGGCATGTTATGAAGTCGGTTTCATAAGAAGTCTCAAGTCTAATTATTTTACTTCTCTTAGGCTCAACATCAACTTCATCTTCCTTTAAAATAAGTTCTGACTATTTGAAGATAAATCTAGGGGATCAACAACACATCTCTAATGAGGTACAGGTTTAGAATAAACATGTTCAAAGAACTCAGCATCCCTAGATTCCGTAATAATATTCACACCAATGTCAGAAAAAATCAGAACACACAACCAAAAATCTATTTGTAGAAGTATACTCAATATACCCTATACGAAAACACAATCAACATTTTTGGTTTCAATCTAGTTCTTTTAGGAAGAGGAATTACAATCTTAGTCAAACGCCCCCACACTTTGACACATTCATAAGAAGGTCATCTACCGTTCCATAAACCATATGGAGTTTCATCTGATTCTTAAAAGGGTACTTTATTCAGGATATACTAGTTAAGAGGACTGCCTCCCCCCACAAGGCCGCAGGTAATCCTGAACTAATCAACATGGAAATTATCATCTCCTTAAGGATACGGTTGTTATGTTCAAGGCTTCTAATTGGTTTCCAACTTCAAGTTTATACATCTTAAGGCTTCTAAGGCGTCATCCTTATCCTAAGCAAGTATACAAGATAGTACCTCGTACAATCATCTACGGAAGTTATAACCATCTTTTACCACAGTGGTTTTGGGTTGAACTCATGTCAACTAGGCCTAACTGAATTAATTCTAAAGGCTTATTACTCTGAACATTTGTGCTAAAAGATTTTATAGCATATTTTGATTCTTCACAGATTTCACTTTTGTGTTCAAAATCCAAACTAAATTTGGGTACGAAGCCTATGCTAGCCAGTTAAGCATTGACTTATAAGTTTACGGTTCCAAGTCTACCACGTAAAACAATCAATCACACAAAGATATCACAAGAATCAACTACGTTCACATCATCAGTTTTTCCGTTAAGCTTATATAGACCCAAAGTCCTATAACTCTTGCTTAAAAAATCACTGCCTAGTTACAACAAGTTTTCCAGATTCAATTAAGATCTTAAATATTTTTCCATCTACAACAGAACAAGATACAAGATTTTCGCATATGCTCGGAACATGAAAACTTCATTCAATGTGAGAATATTACAGATATGAGCTTCTGCTCGACCTTTTCCTTTTATGCAACCTCTATTGCATATGAGTTACTCAATAAGAGTTTCTCGACATCCCCTATCCTATGATAGGAGGTGAATAGGTCTCTGTTTCAACAAACATTCTTGGTGGCTCCAGAGTCCACCTACTGGTCTCTCACATTGGTTATTAAAATAACTTCCGACATCATGCCACCAAACTCGTTCTAGTTTGTTTCAACTAAATTAGCATTAACTTTCTACTTATTAAGGTTTTTATGTTGTCTACAATTTACTGCCGCGTGGCCAGAAATTTTACAAACATAACACTCACCCTTAACTAAAGTAATTCCGGATTCAGGTTTACGAAATATACCTTTATCATGAAGACCATGCTTAGAGTTGCGTTCGATGTTCTCAACTTTGCCATCTTTGGAAGATTTGTTTCCAACCACATGCGGCTATTAGCCATGTCCCTCGGAGATGACACCTTTATTCACAAATCACAATTCCAAATCAGAAAGTAAAATATGAGTTTTGAAGATAACATCTATATATACAAACTTCGTTTGAATCAGCGTTTCAAAAAACTCATGGTTACCCCACAAAAATTAATTTAGTTAACAACAATTTTCTGCTCGTCAGAATTTTTCAGAAACGTTTTTATGTTTTGTAAAATATCAAAAAAATACTTTTACAACTCCAAAAATTCTGAAATTTTAGGCGGGTAACTATCAGGATGTCTACTACGTTGTGTCAAAAGGGTTCATCGAAATTACTTCTAGATTAAAAGATAAAATTGAAACTCTACAGCTGACCAGAAATTCGTTTTTGTTTTTCACTCCACAATTAACATCCATGATTCACAAACCAATCAATCGTTTTCGATTATTACAAATAATAATGTCTTAAGATTGTTGGGTGCAATAATCAAAAACAAAGAAAAATCAAATAAGCAAAAGTTATTGATACTTAGCTCCTTTATAATGGAAGTGATTGCTTTGACGAAACGAACAAGCTCCCCGTATCTCCGCAACAACAACAAGGCAAAACTTTGGAAAATAGAGTGAGTCACGTGTTCAACACGCTGTCCTTAAGACATTAACGCCCGGCTACACTCAAGAGTGATGCTATAGCCCTCACAGGACGGATATCTCCAGGATAAAACACCCTAATACACCTACTACTAGCATATGTAGTAGATGCTCAACTTGAGCTTGGCAACTCCGAAAAAACCGTTAAGGAAAATCGCGAATGCTTAAAAACCGCTATAAAATATTTTCCCTTAGGGGTCCCTCTAAAATATAGAGCAACCCCTTTCCCATAGATTTTACAAAAGTAGTGAATTTCTTTATATAATTGACAAATACAACTTAAGAAGAAAAACTCCCCGATGTGGGACTAAAAGGTTTATATAGTTTCTTAAAACTACTAAAAATTGGAAACTCCACGACGTGGGACTAAAAAGTTTCATTCACAAAATAAAACAATAAATTATAATTTTTTATTAAAAACTTTAAAAAATTATTTTTTTATTAATCGTTTTCCAACATCTTCCACCACATATCATTTCGTTCAAGTCAAGAAGAAATTTGCATTTCTCAAGCAAGCAGTTATATGCCAGAGTGAATGGTACTTTTTCTTATGAACGACATCGTATTTGAAGGGGAGAATGAAGATGCTCATGACTGCATGCTAGAATCAATTATAATTTGCTCTTGAAGAATGGATGCTGTTTAGTTGGTGTTTCAAACGTGCAAGGAGATGAAGTTTCAGTACGTCAGAAAGGGGTCAAAAAATGGAGTGGTCAGTTTCGGAAATGAGTTGGATTTGTAAGTCATCATCATGGCAGAAGGTCTTTGCAAGTCGAGAAGCCGTCGCAGTAAATCGGCAGTGGAGAATGGTCTACTTCTCATGCTGGTGTTGGTTGGAGATGCGATTTTGGTGAATGATAATGGAGAATGGTGCTGCGTTGGTTGGCTTGGGTTTGTGACGAGAATCGAGTATACAGCAAGGACGTGAATGAAGATGGCAACCAGCACTCAGGGGAAGGATGTTTGAGGTTATTAGATGGCCATTTATTTCGTTATGTAGCCACACTGCAAGATCAACATCTACAAAGGACTTGGGAAGTGGCATTGAGCTGTGCGGTCGATGGAGGATAGTCAGTGGTTAGATGGGAAGAAACTAAGAAGCTGGTGCAGCGAAGACGAGAAAGGCAAGGGAAGTATTAGACCTGAATGGAGATGGAGTTTTGGCTGCTGCCATGCATTACTGGTGGTGATTGAACTCGGAGATGGACTGTATGTTGTTAGCTGGTTTAAATTTGAAGCGGAAATGAAGTTGAAGAAATGCACAACAGTGAAGGCAATGGTGGTGTTACATGGTGCTGCTGCATTTGATTCTTAGTACGTACTCTGCCAGCAGCGACAAGGAGAAGATAGTTTACGCCCGAAAATCAGCTGGATAGTTTCTGCCGCCGCCGTGCGAATATAGAAGTTAGTGGTGCTGGTCTCTGAATTCGTGGCCGACAGAAGAGCGGCGCTGGTGATGTTGTACATGTATGAATGGGGGTAGTCTGAAACGGGTAAATTCATAAAGAAGCAGTGGTGCAGTTGGGTTTAATTGAGACACTATATTTAATTAGGATGTCGTGCCTGCGAAGTAAAGAGAAGCAGAAGGAAACGGATTTAGTTGGTCGAGCTGCTAAAACCGATGGAGGAAAATGTTGCCGTGAATGGTGATTCAGTCATCACGGGTTCATGTTTGTGAGCATGTGCAATTGGTGATCAGATTTTAGAGAGCAGCGAGCATTGTATTGGATGGCTGAAGCAACGAACTGGTACAACAAAGATAGAGATGTAGCTGAGTGTGGCAAGAAGATGATGGAGTCAGGAGTTGGACAGTCAGGCATTATCCTGACTTTGGAATGGCCTGGATGTTGCAATTTGTTCGGGTCCTGTTCATTGGACTGGGCTTGAGCAGTTCACTAGGTTTCTATCGCATTCTTTGGAGGGCACTTTTAAGAGTCGAAGAGAAAGAGAAGAGAAAAAAAAGGAGGAGGAGGGAGGCCGAGCAGGCTACTGAAGCCGCAGCTGAGAGATCCGAGAATAGGAGAAAGGAATAGAGGCTGGCGGCGGCGCCATCTACAAGGGTTTGAAGTTTTGTGTTTTCCATTCCATCTTGATTATCCGGTGAATCATTTTGATATGTTTATGGCTTTTGAGAAAGTCATGTGTTGCTAGATTTTCGTGACTAGGATTTATGTTGAAACCACTCGGAGTTTAAGGCTATTTTGAATTGAATAAAATTGAGTAAAAAGACTATTATGATTTGAATATGATTAATTCTTAATATTGTTTATCGACTTATCAAAATATAAGTTGTCACTTCACCGGTTTTGTAGAAACTTTGTGCATAATTGTTAGGATAACAAATATATTTGTCTTATTGTCTGATATTTCATGCTTGGGTTAATTCCTTTGATGGGGTATGCTTAGAATAGCCAAATATTATTTGTGAACCTATATTTAGTCTCGTATAACTTTCTCGCTAATGCTATCTGATGGTGCATGCTTTTGTTTAGTATTTTGATGTGCCATGCTTAGAGCGTCCCAGTGATATTTGCGAGTCTAATACATATAATAGGTGATGTTGATAGAACGAATGATAAATAAATATTCATGAGTTATGTTTCGTTTCAGTAATCGAATAGAAATAGTGGTGGATACATAAAACCCTGGTTACCGGCTTTTCCATTGGATTCATTTTATTAGTTTATTTTCTTTGTTTTTATAATTCTAAAAATCTAAAAATATTCCGTCTTGCTATTTTATTTTAGAGATATTGATTATTGTGTTTCCACCGCTCTCTGTGGGTTCGACCCGTACTTGCCTCTGTCTACTAGTTAGACACCGTGCGATTGCGGTTATTACATATAAGGTTTTCCTAAATCCTATCAGTCATGTAGTTGAATTGTTGGTAGTTGCAGGGAACTGAAACTGGGGATGATTGAAGCTACATAATGATCTTAGATGTATGTTAGGACCACAGTCATATAAGAAATGAGTTGTGCTGAATCTGTGTACTACTGGAAGAGAACGGGAAGGGATTGTGTTGCAGGCTTAGAAGATGGTGGTTGCAATGGAACTATGGGATTTGTATTTAGCGGAAATGGGTGCAACTAGTGCTGATGAAGGACTGTAAGGTGTTGGTGGTACTGTCATGTGGTATGTTATTGCAGAAGTGGAGTGTGTGGCTCAATGACCTTGATTCTTGTCTCATGGTGGAGTTGTAATCAGATTGGAACCTGGATTGAGACAAATTGAAACAGAGACGGATAAAATTCATGGGTTCTGTTGTTGAAACGAGAAGAAGTTCACAGAGTTGAACTGTGAATTAGATGTATGTTAGGAATTGATGCAGGGATATGTACAATCAAGGGTTAGAAAGCTGTTGATTCAGCTATACTAAGGGCTTTTTAAACTTTTTGACGCTGCCACCTAAGCATTAACGGCTGTTAACTGTCGTTTACCGTTTTCTGAATAAAACGGTCAAGGCAAGGATACTTTAACAAATTTCTAAAAAACGGGGGTATTTTTTTAATGTAAAGTAAAAAATAGGGGTACTTTAACAGAGTAATACCCTATATTTTTATTTACCTTTCCGGATTGGATTTTATCCGACCTAAATAACCTTGTTATTTATGTTGTTGTTTCCTTGCCTAGGTGGTGTTGTTGTACCAAGAAAAACTACAAGCTAGTCACCAATAATAGTTCTAAAACATAAATAAATATAAAGTTAGGGAAAATTAAAAGATAATTACAATAAATAAAATAAAACAATAAATATGAGACTATTGGTAATTACATCCATATAAGTTTTATGACAAAACTGAGGAGAAAACTAAAAGCTAAAGAGAATCAGAAGGAGATAGGCTATGGTGAAGCAAGAGGATTTTATAAATAATAAAAGGTATAATGCTAGATTCCTTTTTCGTCGGGTGAGTTTATTTGATTCTATTTTATATTATTTTGTATATTTAGGTATCATCAACTTAACTGTTTAAATATATGCATCTTATTTATGTTAATGAATAACATGTTCATGCATCTCAAGTTAAAGGGTTATTGTTATTTGGCACTTAGATTATGACCGGTTTTAGTGTTTGGCCTAACATTTGTCCAGCTTTGCATTTGGTACTTAGATTGACATTGGCCGCCTTGACTGTTTGTGACCAAATTTTACTTAATTTTTTAAAATACAAATATTAAGTTTGCAAATTTTAATTAATTTTTTAAAATACAAATATTAAGTTTACAAAGATACCTGAAGTGAACCTGGATCCAACGGTTTTAACCCTAATTCCTTTACTCTTCTTATTCCGCCTCCATCAAATGATTGCCTTGAATATTTCTCTTATGCAGAAATACCACTATCATCTCACATATGTTCTTTGTTAGAGCACTGCTCGGTCAAACTCGCAATCTTTGCTATCTCAAGCTTGTTTGTCAAGTTTAGTTTCCAAAACTATAAGTCTTGATTTCTAGTCTATTTATAGCTAAGTCTCGAACTAGGAGAGTAAGTGTAGTTGAGCTCTAGACTCCACGACGTTCATCATGCAAAGACGAAGAACTACTCAAGGAACTGGTGGATCTTCATCGACAAAAAGGTATGTGGAGACTTGAACTTATCTATCACTTAAAAGTATATCTATTCTATATGCTATCTTGAGACAAAAGTCGTATTGCTATATAGACTTCGATTATACACATTTGCTATTTCGAGCCGAGTTTATCTCGCTTATCTATTTCTCGAAATATGTGTTGGTAAGCTTTCGCTTTGGCCAAGTTCGTCTTTACTCGTGACGAAAGTCATGTTGATTATTTCAATCTCTTGAAAATCGCTTTGATAAAAAATAGTGTGTGAATAAAAACTATATAACATCCTCTAAGAATGTTTCAATGATTGAAATGAGAGTTTATAATATATAACCTTGAATGGATATAAACATTGTATGTGAACTCATACTTGTGTAAGTCCAAAATCCTTGAACCAAAGTACGCGTACTTTACTGGTTCAGGATGTCCGGAGCTAAGTCGCGTACTGCCAGAAGTTCACATCCCGTGAATTTCTGTTGGAGTTTGTGAACTAAAAACAAGATCAATCCGGGTACTTAAGTATGCGTACCGGTATGCATACTTAAGTGGGTTATTTTCTAAAAACGGTTTATTCGTGAACTAAGACATATATAAACTAAGGAATGCAATCTTTGCAAACCGTGGCTATAATGTTCATGAATCGATTCAAGTGAATCAAAATCGTTTTTGTTCTTATATACTTCTATGAGATCTAAGCAATTGAACAAATCTCTAACTAGTTCTTTTGAGTCATTTGAACTAGTTATTGTGAAGATGAATAAGGTTGATATGAAAGTGTTCATATGGATAACCATTGCTTGACTATTGTTGAACTAACTAGGTGTACACGTTTAGGTACGATTACTCAAACCTAAATGAAGTTACATTTCATTTGTGTATAACAAGCTAAGTTCGATCTAACGGTTGAAAGATATTATCTTGAATCTAATTAGGTTTTCATCTAACAATGCATGTTGAATGCTTTGTTACCAAGGTAACTTAGATTGCAAACCCTGATTTGGAGACTATATAAAGGAGAACTCTAGCAACTGGGAAACCTAATCCCCACACCTCCTATGTGATACTAATTGTATAAGCTAGAGTCGATTCTCCTTTAACCTTAGGTTTCTATCGAGACCATGTAGGCTAACGACTTGAAAACTTCATTGGGATTGTGAAGCCAGACCCAACTATTTTCTATGTAGTTGTGTGATCTGATCTTGCTGTTTCTATCGTATTTGAGTACAATCGTAAGACTGGCTTGAGATTAATTTCTCTGATAAGCAAGATAGAAAAGTAGTCACAAATTTCTTCGTCTCATCGTTTGTGATTCCACAATATCTTATTCCGCTAGTCGATTAAGATTATTGTGAGGTGATTGATATTTCTAGGCTGTTCTTCGGGAATATAAGTACGGTATCTCAATTGGTTCATGTTCACCTTGATTTATCAAAATACGGAACAAAACTCGTAGGTATTTCTATGGGAGACATATTTATCTATTCTTGTAGACTTTTCTGTGTGATACAATTTTTTTTATTAAAGTCTTCGACTTTGGGTCGTAGCAACTCTTAGTTGTGGGTGAGATCAACTAAGGGAATCAAGTGCGTAGTATCCTGCTGGGATCAAAGAGTAAATAACGCGACTGTACCTTGGATCAGTGTGAGATTGATTGGGGTTCAACTATAGTCCAAGCCGAAGTTAGTTTGTAGTAGGCTAGTGTCTGTAGCGACTTACTACAGTGTGTGTTCAATCTGGACTAGGTCCTGGGGTTTTTTTGCATTTGCGGTTTCCTCGTTAACAAAACTTCTGGTGTTTGTGTTTGAAAATGCGGGGGTCTAACAACCACATCCAACAACTCGTTTGGAAATCTGAGAGGACTTACTCCAATACACTTTCTAGAGAATCAACTAGACAGTCAGACTCAATCTAGAATAAAGTATATCAAAGAGTTTAATATCTCTAACTCTTAATTCAATCCGCAATCAGCAAATAGAAATCTGCGAGCCCGATTGAATATATGAGGAATTACTTGAATGGTACCAAAGACCAATGTTCAAGTGTCAATCAATGTAACTCAACAACCAAAGGTTGGATATTCTAGTTGATTGATCTTAATGCAAAACCTGTGATATTTCAATTATATAACAAAATATAATGCGGAAAAGAAATAACATAGACACCAAAATTTTATTAACGAGTCGAACTCGCATTCGTTGCTATCTCAAGCATGTTTGTCAATGTTAGCGATCAAAACTATAAGTCTTGATTTCTAGTCTACTTAGAGCTAAGTCTCAGACTAGGATAGTAAGTGTAGTTGAGCTCTAGACTCCACGTCGTTCATCATGCAAAGACGAAGAACTACTCAAGGAACCGGTGGATCTTCATCGACAAAAAGGTATGTGGAGACTTGAACTTATCTATCACTCAAAAGTCTATCTACTCTATCTCCTATCTTAAGACAAAAGTCCTTTTCCTATATTGACTTTGATTATACACATTTGCTATCTCGCTTATCTATTTCTCGAAATATGTGTTGGTAAGCTTTCACTTTGTCCAAGTTCATCTTTACCTAGTGACGAAAGTCATGTTATGTTTTAATCATTTTGAAAATGGCTTTGACGAAAAATGGTTTGTGAATAACAACTATATAACATCCTCTAAGAATGTTTCAATGATTCAAATGAGAGTTTAGATTATATAACCAATGTTGGATATAAGCATTGTGTGGCAACACATATATGTATAAGTCCTTATTCCTTGAACCAAAGTATGTGTATTTTGTTGATCAGGAAAAGAGGAACAAGAGCTGTGAACTCAGTCCGCGAACTGGCGGCGGTTCTCATCCCGAGAATATCTGCTGGAGTTTGTGAACTCCTTCCGGGAACTTAAGTGTGCGAACTAAGTCCGCGTACTTGAGTTGGTTAAATCTAAAGATGATTATTTGTGAACTTATATTTATATTAAATAAAGAATGCAAATTGCAAACCGTGGATATAAAGTTCATGAATCTATTCGAGTGAATCAAATCGTTTTTTCTTCGATTGTGTCTTGTATAGTTATATAAGATTTATACAATTGCAAAACTCTCTAACTAGTTCATTTGAGTCATTTTAACTAGTTATGGTGAAGAAGAATATGGTTGATATGAAAGTGCTCATATGGCTAACCATTTGGTTTACTATTGTTGGACCAAAAAATGTACATGTTTGGGTATGGTTACACAAACCTAAAATCGTGCATTTCATTTGTATGTAACAAGCTAAGTTTTCGATCCAACGGTTGAAAGATATTAGCTTGAATCTAATCAGGTTTTCATCTAACAGTGAATATTGAATGCTTTGTTACTAAGCTAACCTTGATTGCAAACCCTGATTTGAAAGACTATATAAGGGAGAACTCTAGCAACTGGGAAACCTTATCCCCACACCTCCTCTTTGATACTAGTTGTATAAGCTAGAGTCGATTATCCTTTAACCTTAGGTTTCTTCTCGAGACCCTGTATGTTAACGACTTGAAGACTTCATTGGGATTGTGAAGCCAGAGCGATACTACTTTCTTGTAGTTGTGTGATCTGATCTTGCTGATTCTATCGTGTTGAGTACAATCGTAACGATTGGCTTGAGATTGTAATCTCCGATAGGCAAGATATAAAAGTAGTCACAAACATCTTCGTCTCATCGTTTGAAATTCCAAAATATCTTCTTTTTGCCGGGTCGATTAAGATTATTGTGAGGTGATTGATAATACTAGGCTGTTCTTCGGGAATATAAGTCCGGGTTATCAATTGGTTCATGTTCACCTTGATTTATCAAAAGACGGAACAAAACTTGTAGGTATTTCTGTGGGAGACAGATTTATCTATTATCGTAGACTTTTCTGTGTGATACATATTTGTTTATTAAAGTCTTCGACTTTGGGTCGTAGCAACTCTTAGTTGTAGGTTATATCAGCTAAGGGAATCAAGTGCGTAGTATCCTGCTGGGATCAGAGACGTAAGGAGCAAAACTGTACCTTGGATCAGTGTGAGATTGATTGGGGTTCAACTACAGTCCAGACCGAAGTTAGTTTGTAGTAGGCTAGTGTCTGTAGCGGCTTAATACAGTGTGTGTTCAATCTGGACTAGGTACCGGGGTTTTTCTGCATTTGCGGTTTCCTCGTTAACAAAATTCTGGTGTCTGTGTTATTTCTTTTCCGCATTATATTTTGTTATATAATTGAAATATCACAGGTTGTGCTTTAAGATCAATAAATTAGAATATCCAACCTTAGATTGCTGATTTACATTGATTTACAATTGAACATTGGTCTTTGGTACCGTTCAAGTTATTTCACATAATAATTAGGCTCACGGATTTCTATCTATTCGATTTGCTGATTACATTGTGAAATAGAGATATTAGAACTCTTTGATATAATTTATTAAGATTGAGTCTAGTTGATTCTCTTGGAATTATATTGGAGTTAGTCCATACAAATTGTTAATCGAAATATTGGGTGTGGTTGTTGTACCCCAGCTTTTTTAATTGGTATCAGAGTAGGCAAACACGTTTAAAGACCTTATAAGTATGTGTTTGTAGTGATCTACCTCTATGGACAAGAGTACTATCTTTGATAAACGCGTCCCCAGAAATAAAGACCCTGTTTCTATTAAGTCTATCAATTAGAAAGATCCTTCAATCTCTGTTATAGACGAACCTTGTGTTCAAATGAAACAGACTAACACTGACATGTGTTTTTCTATTGAATCTGACTCTGTCGGTCAAGAGGAAAACAACTAGAGAGAGTAAATTAATTCTAAATCTTGTTAGAATTCAAGCTGACAGATTCAAACAGTTAAGAAAATATGTCAATAACCTTCTTGGTGTAGTAAAAGACTGTGGCTCCAGTGAAAAGGCTTTTTATAAGAAAAATCCTGAAGTTCGATCAACTTGTATCTTATTTGAGGTAAAACTTAAAAAGGATGCTTTAGAAATTGAACATCTTTTGAGTAAACTCTTCATTCAAGGATGTTCTGAAAAGTCTGTTATACCATCTACTTCTACTCAAACTGAAAGAGCTCCAGTTTCAGAAGTAATTCCCGATTCTCTTCCAACTCAAACTAATGTGCAGGGGATTCACACATCAGTTGGAAGAAAGAAATCTCCAAACGATAATGTTAAGTCTGAAATCTCTAATCACTCCCACGATCATAAAGTGTGCCTTTTTTGTGATTCAAAAGGGAATATAGTGCAAAAAAGGAAACCCAAGTTGAAAAACAAATCGTTGATTCAACTTCAACACACCATAGATTTAATTCTTAAAGGTGTAACTGACATTCGTATATCTACACCAACTGGTTTTAGTTCACATCCTGTGTTTCCTACAAGGAAGGTCAGTACGTTGAGTTCCTCAAATGCACAAAAGCATAATAGACTTGTTAACAAATATCGTCCAAGAAGAACTTCTGTTCTCTCTCCTATCAGAAATGGAGATAATATTAATCCTAATGTGAATCATTTATCAAGTGAAGAATGCAGATATGAGCAGATGGATGACAAACTAAGATTGATTATTGAGGGATATAAGGAAATCATCAACAAACTGTGTACTCCATCTAGACAATACTCTTCAAGTAAAAATCCTTACTATGTGTTTGATGATAGTAAAAATCCTTACTAAGAGGCCTCTTCATAAGTACATAAGAAAAGGGTCTAACCAAAAACAATATTCATTTGATGAGATAAAAGCTCATACTTGTGCCAATTGATCACAAGGTTGAAATCTCTCACACAAAGTCCTGGTTGAAAGATATGCTCATGTATACTTGTGTCAATAGTATTCTAGGATCCTCAAGCTATTTTCTTATCTTCTTTAGCATGAGTATGTTTTCAAAATACTTGCACAAGTATTTGTGTTTGATGTGGTAATTTTTTTTGCTCTTTTTGATTGTTTGGTTAAACAAGGTGCCACTCATGCACTCCAAAATTGCTTCTCTTTTGAGACTTTTTTGGAGTCATTATTATTTGTTCATATTACAAAGAGTTTTCTGCAAACTAGTGTGCGTACGACTCTTGTTTTTCTCTTGGGTCGAGATTGGTATCGTACAGGTTACCCGTGTGACTGGCGCGAATAAATTAAGGAAACCCTAGAATTCCTTCCCTAATAAATCCTTTAAATACCCGACCTATTGAGTTACGTAAGTCACGTACGCATACTCTAGGTTTTTTTCTGGGTTATCAAGAATGTCTTCTTCTTGATCTCGCTATGGTGATTTTGTAAGGGGATTTCTTGAGAAAGGTTTTGGTTTCGAGTCCAAGGGAAGGAAGAAAATAACCCTTGTAGATGAAAATAATCCTAATGCCTCATGTTACTATGCCTATACTCATGAGGATGTTGAGAAATAGGATATGATTTCTGCAAAAGTGGTTCATGATTTTATTAAATACTTTACAGATTCAAAACTGCAGTTCGTTGATGCTCTGAAAAGTCTTGATGTGTTAAAAACTGAGTTGAAAAAGGTTGGTCTCATAAAATCTCACATCAATGATCTTCTCAAAGAGAATCTATTCTCTGAAGATGCAAAGGATGTTGTCAATCACAAGCTCAAAGATCTCAAGACTCATGAGGATCTAGAACCGTCTATTTGACTTCAGTTCGTGTTCGGCTTCAGTTCAGTTCTGTTTTGTTTTTTAGCTTTTTGATTTTATTTGCATAGTAAATATTCTTTTCTCTTGTTTTGTTTAGAAGAATAACTAGAGTTTGGAATAACCATTATTGTGATTACACACAGCTATGTCCAACGTTTTCAACTTCATGTTTTTAGGTTTATTTGTTTAAATTCTAAAATTGTTTGGAAGATGATTTTTGCAGTATTAATCTTTATGGTTTTATATATTGCAATTTGTTATGGGATATGTGTGTTTGCATCCGTGAACTGTGATTGTCCCATACCTTGTCAAAAGTTAAGTCTTTCATATATCGATATGCATGTATTGATAAAAGAATGAATGAACTTTTGACAAATACAAAAGTTAAGCCTATTATGTCATTTATTGATGGAAGATAGGTTAAAATATTTTGTTGACAAGGATTATGTCTATTGTATGTCATTGTGCGAATAGTGATGGAAAATAGAATGAATCCTTGTATATTCCGCAGTATTGATCTTCGCTGATCCATAATTTTATGTATATACTATGAGGCTCCATAAGTTCTCTTATGTCGAGCATGATCAATTGAATTCATCACTCTTTGTGGTTAATTTGGATGTATATTTATGATTAGATTAATTAAGGGTTCTCTTGTGATTAATCTAATTGAGTACTTTTGGATTCAAATTCATATTCGTATGTGATTTGTTATGTCCAAAAAAAATCCTTCTTTTATTTTGAAATTAAGGTCTCTCTTGTTGTTATTTCGGGAATGACATATTATGGGAGAGAGTTCTTAATTGAACTTGTGTTTAATTGCCAAATCTTTGTGGGGAGTGCGGTTGTGGAATATTATAGGAGTTATCTTGTGTCTTTATAAACTCCTTGATGAAAGCATTTAGTTTCGGCTTTATGATTGCATCTAAAAAAGTTGATATGTGCTTTCTTTTGGTCATGAAATGTCTCTTTTGGAAATTTCATTAGGATCCCGTTTTCGTACCTTTTCCAATTTTATTGACAAAAAATGGGAGAATTAATACGTAGTTCACACTACAAATACATATGGTTTTCGGATCATTATGTAAGGGGGAGTGGTTTCCATGTGAGATGGACTATTGACTAAGGGGGAGTGATACATATCACCATAGTATTGTTGTCGGAGTTGTGATACAATTTAACTTTGATGATGCATAATTATACTATGACACTGTATAACAATGATTGAGAATACTTGTTTTCTCATTGTTATAGCTACGAATTTTCAACAACGATGATGCTGAACTTACAACCTTTGGGATCATTGGAGTGCTTGGAAGTGACGAAGATTTCGAGTAATATTGAAGATTAGGAATGTGGAATAGGAGCTACAAAAGTTTATTCATTTATTTTTGTATTCCATATGTATTGATAGTTTTGTCACTAAAATTGACAAAGGGGGAGATTGTTAGAGCACTGCTCGGTCGAAATCGCATGCGTTGCTATCTCAAACATGTTTGTCAATGTTAGTGATCAAAACTATAAGTCTTGATTTCTTCTCTACTATAGATAAGACTCGGACTAGGATAGAAAGTGTAGTTGAGCTCAAGAACTCCATGGCGATCATCATACAAAATGAAGAACTACTCAAGGAACTGGTGGAACTTCATCGGCTAAAAGGTATGTGGACACTTGAACTTATCTATCACTCAAAAGTCTATCTACTTTATCTCCTATCTTGAGATAAAAGTCGTTTTCCTATATAGACTTTGATTATACACATTTGTTATTTCGAGCCGAGTTTATCTCGCTTATCTATTTCTCGAAATATATGTTGACAAGCTTTCGCTTAGGCCAAGTTCATCTTTACCTAGTGACGAAAGTCATGTTATGTTAGAATCACTTTGAAAATGTCTTTGACGAAAAATGGTTTGTGAATAACAACTATGTAACGTCCCCTAAGAATGTTTCAATGATTGAAATGAGAGTTTATATTATATAACCAATGTTGGATATAAGCATTGTGTGGCAGCACATATATGTATAAGTCCTTATTCTTTGAACAAAAGTATGCGTACTTTGTTCATCAGGAAAACCGGAACAAGAGCTGTGAACTCAGTCCGCGAATTGGCGGAGGTTCTCATCCCGAGAATATCTGATGGAGTTTGTGAACTCCTTCCGGGAACTTAAGTCCGCGAACTAAGTCCGCGTACTTGAGTTGGTTATATCTAAAGACGATTATTTGTGAACTTACATTTATATTAATTAAGGAATGAAAATTGCAAACCGTGCCTATAAAGTTCATGAATCGATTCAAGTAAATCAAATCGTTTTTGCTTCGATTGTGTCTTGTATAGTTATATAAGATTTATACAATTTAACAACTCTCTAACTAGTTCATTTGAGTCATTCGAACTAGTTATGGTGAACAGGAATACAGTTGATATGAAAGTGCTCATATGGATAACCATTTGGTTAACTACTGTTGAACCAACAAATATACATGTTTGGGTACGGTTACACAAACATAAAATCGTGCATTTCATTTGTGTGTAACAAGCTAAGTTTTCGATCCAACGGTTGAAAGATATTAGCTTAAATCTAATCAGGTTTTCATCTAACGGTGAATATTGAATGCTTTGTTACTAAGCTAACATTGATTGCAAACCCTGATTTCAAAGACTATATAAGGGACAACTCTAGCAACTGTATAAGCTAGAGTCGATTCTCCTATAACCTTAGGTTTCTTCTCGAGACCCTGTAGGTTAACGAATTGAAGACTTCATTGGGATTATGAAGCCAGACCGATAATACTTTCTTGTAGTTGTGTGATCTGATCTTGCTAATTCTATCGTGCTGAGTACAATCGCAACGATTGGCTTGAGATTGTTATCTCCGATAGGCAACATATAAAATTAGTCACAAACATCTTCGTCTCATCGTTTGTGATTCCAAAACATCTTATTTCGCCACGTCGATTAAGATTATTGTGAGAAGATTGATAATACTAGGATGTTCTTCGGGAATATAATTCCGGGTTATCAATTGGTTCCTGTTTACCTTGATTTATCAGAAGACGAAACAAAACTTGTAGGTATTTTTGTGGGAGACGAATTTATCTATTATCATAGAATTTTCTGTGTGATACATATTTGTTTATTAAAGTCTTCGACTTTGGGTCGTAGCAACTCTTAGTTGTGGGTGAGATCAGCTAAGGGAATCAAGTGCTTAGTATCATGCTGGGATCAGAGACGTAAGGAGCGCAAGTGTACCTTGGATCAGTGTGAGATTAATTGGGGTTCAACTATAATCCAGACCTAAGTAAGTTTGTAGTAGGCTAGTGTCTGTAGCGGCTTAATATAGTGTGTGTTCAATCTGGACTAGGTCCCGGGGTTTTTGTGCATTTGCGGTTTCCTCGTTAACAAAATTATAGTGTCTGTGTTATTTCTTTTCCGCATTATATTTTATTATATAATTGAAATATCACAGGTTGTGCGTTAAGATCAATCAATTAGAATATCCAACCTTTGGTTGTTGATTTACATTGATTGACACTTGAACATTGGTCTTTGGTACCATTCAAGTTATTTCACAAAATAATCAGGCTCACGGATTTCTATCTGTTCGATTTGCTGATTACATTGTGAAATAGAGATATTAGAATTCGTTGATATACTTTATTAATATTGAGTCTAGTTGATTCTCTTGAAAGTATATTGGAGTTAGTCCATACAGATTGCTAATCGAAATATTGAGTGTGGTTGTTGTACCCCCGCTTTTTCAACGAGGAAACCACAAATACAGAAAAACCCCGGGACCTAGTCCAGTTTGAATACCACACTGTATGAAGCCGCTACAGACACTAGCCTACTACCAATTAACTTCGGACTGGACTGTAGTTGAACCCTAATCAATCTCACACTGATTCAAGGTACAGTTGCGCTCCTTCGTCTCTGATCCCAGCAGGATACTACGCACTTGATTCCCTTAGCTGATCTCACCCACAACTAAGAGTTGCTACGACCCAAAGTCGAAGACTTGATGAACAAATCTGTATCACACAGAAAAGTCTATAGAATTGAATAAATCTGTCTCCCACAAAAATACCCAAGAGTTTTTGTTCCGTCTTTTGATAAATCAAGGTGAACAGAAACCAATCGATTAACCGGACTTCTATTCCCGAAGAACAACCTAGTATTATCAATCACCTCACAATAAACTTAATCGACTAGCGAAAAAAGTTATTGTGGAATCACAAATGATGAGACGAAGGTGTTTGTGACTACTCTTCTATCTTTCCTAACAGAGACATAAATCTCAAGACAATTTTACAATTGCCTTCAATCACGATGGAAACAGCAAGATCAGATCACACAACTACAAAGAGAATAGTTGGGTCTCGCTTCACAATCCCAATGAAGTCTTCAAGTCGTTAACCTACAGGGTCTCGAGAAGAAACCTAAGGTTAAAGGAAAATCGACTCTAGTTATGCAACTAGTAACACACAGGAGGTGCGGGGATTAGGTTTCCAGTTGTTAGAGTTCTCCTTTATATAGTTTTCAAATTAGGGTTTGCAATCCAAGTTACCTTGGTAACAAAGCAATTTTCAAGATATTGAAATAATCATTATCGAAACATTCCAAGTCTTACACCAAATGATTGTATCACACTAACCATGTAAGATGTTGCTCGGGAATTTTCTCATGATATAAGATGAACTTGGTCGAAGCAAAAGCTTACCAACACATATTTCGAGAAATATTTAAGCGATAAATACTCAACTCGAAATCTCAAATGTGTATATAGAAAACTATATCGTAATACAACTTATGTCTCAATATAGGAGATAGAGTAGAAATATACTTTCCAAGTGATAGATGAGTTTAAGTCTCCACATACCTTTTGTCGATGAAGTTCCACAAGATCTCCTTAGTAGTTCTTCGTCTTCAAGTGTTAAACGCCGTGAAGTCTAAGCTCAACTACACAAACTATGTCCTAGTATGAGACATCTATAAATATGCTAGAAATCAAGACTTATAGTTTTGATCACTAACATTGACAAACATGCTTGAGATAGCAACGCATGCGAGTTCGACCGAGCAGTGCTCTAACAATCTCCCCCTTTGTCAATTTTAGTGACAAAACTATCAATACATATGGATTACAAAATAAATAAAAACTGTTGCTTCTCATCCAAATGCTTGATCTCCTTCGCATCTTCAACGCGACTCGAAATCTTCGTCACTTCCAAGGACTCCATGATCCTAAAGGTTGTAAGTTTGGCACCATCGTCAGCTGAAGACCCGTAGCGATAACAATGAGAAAACAAAGTGCTCTCAATCATTGTTATACAATGTCATAGTATTATTACACATCATCAAAGTTCAATTATATCACAACTTTGACAATAACACTATGGTGATATGTATCGCTCCCCCTTAGTCAATAGTTAATCTCAACATGAAAACCGTTTCGCCTTACATAATGATCCGTAAACCATATGTATTTGTAGTATCACACTGCACATTAATTCTCCCCCTTTTTGTCAATATAAATTGGAAAAGGTACGAAAACTAGTGGGATCCTCATGAAATTTTCATAGAGATAGTTCATGACCAAAAGAGAATACCATATCAACTTATTTAGATGCCATCATAGATCCAAGATAAATGCATTCATCAAGGAGTTTATAAAGATACAAGATAACCTCTATAATATTCCACAGCCGCACTCCCCACAAAGATTTGGAAATTAAGCACAAGTTCAAAAAGAACTCTCCCCCATAAAATGTCATTCCCGAAAGAACAACAAAGGCGACCTTGCTTTTACAAGAAAAGAAGAATTTCTTTTAGATAAAACCAAATCACATGAAAACATGAATTTGTATCCAAAATATTCAATTGAATTATCCACGAGAGAATCCATGATTAATCCAATCGAAATGCACAAATAAATTAACCACAAGAAAACCCATGACTAATTCAATCGGAATTACACAACTAAATTAACCACAAGAAAGTGATCAATTCAATTGGTTATGCTTGTCATAAGAGAACTTATGGAGCAACAACTAAACTGACTACAAGAGCATGATCAATTCAATTGTTCATGCTCAAACATAAGAAAACTTATGGAGCAACACAGTATATGCACAAAAATGTGGATCGGAGATTGACCAATACTGCGGAATAGACAAGAATTCATTCTATTTTTCATCACTATTTGCACAATGACATTTAATAGACTTAATCCTTGTGAAAAAAAGCTTTATCCTTTCTTCCATCAAAATAATGACATAAAAGGCTTTAACTTTTGTAATGTCAAAATTCATTTGATCTTCTATCAATACTTTCATACTGACATAATAGAGATAAATTTTGAACAAGTATGGGACAATCACAGGTTCACGGACGTAAACAACATATCCCATAACAATTTGCAATATATAAAATCATAAATATTATAATTGCAAAAATCATCTTCCAAAAAACTTAGAATTTAAATAAATAAATCTAAAAAACATTGAAGATGAAAATTGCTGGACATAGCTATGTGTACTCACAATAATGGCTATTCCAAACCCTAGTTATTCTTCTAAAAACATAATAAATAAATTCTCTAAGAAGATTTACTAGACATCAAGACAAACTCGTAATGCACATATAAGATGATTTGTCCTTAGAGGGTATAATCAATCTTTTTCGCACGGATTTACACCAAGAATAGCTACCAAAGACATATAAAAAGATTTTCTTAATAAAGAAGAACATACAAAGTCATTAATGACCATGCACCATAGTTCACATAAGATGATTGTGAACATTCAAGAATCCCATAACAATGCGTACTACTGCCCATTCTTGAACTTCCATCTTTGTGATTCACCAACAACATTCTTGTTAAAGCTACAAATGATCTTAGAAGAGTATTACTCCAAGAATCCAAGTGTCAAAGTCCAAGAGAAGTGGAACAAGTGCGACGAAACAGAGCAAAACATTCAAAAACAAGAGACAGGACAAATACCAATCTTAACTCATCCAAATTCAATAATTCTGATTTCCATTTCGAAGAGATTTTAAAGAGGAAGAGAATGCAAAAATAATGAGGTCATTCCGAGTTCGGACGAAGAAGATACGACCAAAACAAGTTTATCGAATATCGACGCCTACATGCCAATATGCATTCGGGTATGCAAGCGGATTTTCAGTATGCAAATTGGTATGCAAACGAATTTCCCTGGATTTTATTACAAAAAATAATTTTAAACTAGTATGCATACCTGAAGTGTACCATGAAGGCCAAAACATCCCGAACAACTATCTTCAAACCGGAACATTTAAGAACCTTAAACGCAAATCAAGTTAGGTAGACATGAATGATACACAAGGTACATAGATCATCATAAAACTTGCTCAAATTTAGAGACATACCTTTTTAGAAGAATCCGATCGAATTCTAAAACGATAGTAAACATTCAAAATTATACCCAACATAATATGTGTGCCCCAATTCTTTTGCTTCCTTCACCGTATACATAACAGGGCATTACTTGGTGAGGATGCACTATCAACACAATCAAGTTGTGTTGAGGTGAACAATGTCTTGCTCACCATGAAACCAAGAAAGAGTTTCTTTCCAACTACTTTTGCATTCAACAAAGTTGAGAAACATCCAAGAATCTGTTTTTACAAGTTTTCCAAAAGACTTTAGAGAGATACACAAAACTTTGAGTCCCTGATGTCTCATTTTAAAATGCAAATAATGTTTATTACTGCGCAGGGAAAATATTTTGGTGTAAGAAGACATCCTGACATGTTTACAGCAGTAAGCATATCATGACACAGTGTATCAGGAATTGACCAAAGAACTGATTCATGCTTTGAGGTGATATCGTCAGATGAATGAGATTTAAACTCCTCTGATAATACATTTAGTTTACTACAACCAAGTGGATTACACAGAGGAAGAGCATTGCTCTCACTAATTAGTAAATTAATATCAGCCTCTACATGAGTATTATTCATCATAACTTGATTTAGCTTGTCAAGAGATTCTTGTTCTTTCTGGAGGTATAACTCAACATCAAAAGATAAGCTTTCAAGTTTCTTTTCAAGCCCTAAAAACGCTTCAAGGGATTTTAAACGTGGAGGAGGTTTAGATAGAATTTCTTCTACAGATTTCATTAAATCATTCATGAAAGAGAATTCTAAAATCCCTGGTTCTGGTGGTGCATTTATTGAGATAACACTACTGTCCATATTCAGATCGCTAAAAACACAGACTTATGAGGTCTTAAACGTGTTTGCCTGCTCGGATACCAATTGAAAATGCGGGGGTCTAACAACCACACTCAACAATTCGTTTGGCAATCTGAGAGGACTTACTCCAATACACTTTCTAGAGAATCAACTAGACAATCAGACTCAATTTAGAATAAAGTGTATCAAATAGTTTAAATATCTCTAACTCGTAATTTAATCCGGAATCAACAAATAGAAATCTGCGAGCCCGATTGAATATAAAAGGAATTACTTGAACGGTACCAAAGACCAATGTTCAAGTATCAATCAATGTAAATCAACAATCAAAGGTTGGATATTCTAATTGATTGATCTCAACGCACAACCTGTGATATTTCAATTATATAACACAATATAATATATAAAAGAAATAACACAGACACCATAATTTTGTTAAAGAGGAAACCACATATGCAGAAAAACCCCGGGACCTAGTCCAGTTTGAACACCGCACTGTATTAAGCCACTACAGACACTAGCCTAATACCAATTAACTTCGGACTGGACTGTAGTTGAACCCTAATCAATCTCACACTGATTAAAGGTACAGTTGCGCTCCTTACGTCTCACCCACAACTAAGAGTTTCTACGAACCAAAGTCGAACACTTTATAAACAAATTCGTTTCACACAGAAAAGTCTATAGGATTGAATAGATCTGTCTCCCACAGAAATACCCAAGAGTTTTTGTTTTGTCTTTTGATAAATCAAGGTGAACAGGAACCAATTGATAAACTGGACTTATATTCCCGAAAAACATCCTAGTATTATTAATCACTTCACAATAAACTTAATCGACTAGCGAAACAAGTA
The DNA here is from genome assembly GCF_003573695.1 of Papaver somniferum. Taxonomy (NCBI): domain Eukaryota; kingdom Viridiplantae; phylum Streptophyta; class Magnoliopsida; order Ranunculales; family Papaveraceae; genus Papaver; species Papaver somniferum. The sequence goes on along the minus strand of NC_039363.1, from coordinate 101,716,927 downwards.
ATTGCAGAATCACAAACGATGAGACGAAGGTGTTTGTGACTACTTTTCTATCTTTCCTATCGGAAATATAAATCTCAAGACAATTTTACAATTGCACTCAATCACGATCAAAACAGCAAGATCAGATCATACAACTACAAAGAGAATAGTTGGGTCTGGCTTCACAATCCCAATGAAGTCTTCAAGTCGTTAACCTACAGGGTCTTGAGAAGAAACCTAAGGTTAAAGGAGAATCGACTCTAGTTATGCAACTAGTAACACACATGAGGTGTGGGGATTAGGTTTCCCAGTTGCTAGAGTTCTCCTTTATATAGTTTTCAAATTAGGGTTTGCAATCCAAGTTACCATGGTAACAAAGCATTCAATATTCACCGTTAGATGAAAAACCTGATTCAACCAAGCTAATATCTTTCAACCGTTAGATCGAACTTAGCTTGTTACACACAAATGAAATGTATCCTCATTTAGGTTTATGTAACCGTACCCAAACGTGTACTCCATGTTGGTTCACAAATAGTTAACCGAGGTTAGCCATATGATTACTCTCATATCAACCTTATTCATCTTAACCATAACTAGTTCAAATGACTCAAATCAAACTAGATAAAGAGTTGTTCAGTTGCTATATTCTCATAGAATTATACAAGAACACAATTGAAGCAAAATCGGTTTGATTCACTCGAATCAATACATGAACATTATAGACACGGTTTGTAAAGATTACATTCCTTATTGATAAATGTTCAAGTTCATGTACACTACCGATTTTAGAAGGTAACCACTTAAGTATGCGTACGGGTATGCGTACTTAAGTAACCGGATTTGAGTTTCTTTTAGTTTAGAAACTCAGCAGAAATTCACGGACGTGAACTTTCCGCCAGTATGCGTACGGGTACGCGTACTTAGGTAACCGGATGAGTTTTGTTTTGGTTTTTAAAATCAGCAGAAAATCATGGACGTGAACTTCCGCCAGTATGTGTACGGGTACACATACTTACCCAGTCTCCTACAACCTTTTTGTATACACACAAGTATGCATACTTTAGGTTCCCGGTTTTGGACTTATACACTAATGTGCGAACACACTATGCTTATATCCAAAGAAGGTTACACGATTCTAAACTCTTTATTTCAATCATTGAAACATTCTTCTATACTGACAATAACCGTTTTCACACACTATTAGCATCAAAGCAATTTTCAAGTTATTGAAATAATCATTATCGAAACATTCCAAGTCTTACACCAAATGATTGTATCACACTAACCATGTAAGATGTTGCTCGGGAATTTTCTCATGATATAAGATGAGCTTGGTCGAAGCAAAAGCTTACCAACACATATTTCGAGAAATATTTAAGCGATAAATACTCAACTCGAAATCTCAAATGTGTATATAGAAAACTATATCGTAATACAACTTATGTCTCAATATAGGAGATAGAGTAGAAATAGACTTTCCAAGTGATAGATGAGTTTAAGTCTCCACATACCTTTTGTCGATGAAGTTCCACAAGCTCTCCTTAGTAGTTCTTCGTCTTCAAGTGATAAACGCCGTGAAGTCTAAGCTCAACTACACAAACTATGTCCTAGTCCGAGACATCTATAAATAGGTCAGAAATCAAGACTTATAATTTTGATCACTACATTGACAAACATGCTTGAGATAGCAACACATGCGAGTTCGACCGAGTAGTGCTCTAACAATGTTATTTCTTTTCCAGATTATATTTTGTTATTTAATTGAAATATCACAGGTTGTGCAATGTATCGATCAAATTGGTAAATCCAAACTTTGGTTGTTGATTGAAGTTGATTGATCCTTGAACATTGGTATTTGGTACCGTTTAAGTTGTTTCTCTTATATTCAATCAGACTCGCAGATTTCTATATTTTTGAGTTGGGATTTAATCGAGAGATTGAGATATAACTCTTTGATATACTTTTTATTAAGATTGAGTCTGAATGTCTAGTTTATTCTCTTAAAAGTATATTGGAGTTAGTCCATATAGATTGCTAAGCCGATATATTGGGTGAGGTAGTTAGACCCCCGCTTTTTCAATTGGTATCAGAGCAGGCAAACATGTATAAAGACCTTATAAGTCTGTGTTTGCAGCGATCTGAATTTATGGAGAAAAATTTTATCCCCATAAACGTGCCACCAGTCTTCGTTGGCTCAAACTACTTGTGGTGGAAAGTCGTTATGCGTGCTTTTGTTCAAGATCGTGATTTTCAAACATGGGTACGTGTTGTTAATGGCTATGATGCTCCCGTTGTTGCAGTAGGAGATGCGACCGTTCCAAAGGATATTGGTGTATATGACCCTGATGAGATTCTTGCTACAAATAAAAATTCCGACGGTTTGAATGCCATCATTCATGCCATTACCCCAGATCTTCAGCACCATGTGACTACGTGCACTCGGTCTAAAGATGCTTGGGATATCTTAGAAACCGTATTTGAAGGAAATACCAGTGAAAAGGAAGCCATGCTTTAAAACCTAAATTTCGGTTGGGAAAACCTTCGTATGGTAGATGAAGATTCATTTGATGAGTTTAATCACAAAGTGTCTGAAATTGTTAATCATCCTTTGCATTAGGTAAGACTACTCCTGAAAAGGACATTGTGATGAGAATTCTCAGATCGCTGCCATCTAGATACGATTCTAAGAAGCATGCCATCGTTGAGGGAAATAACCTTGATGCTCTCTCCAAAAATACGTTGGTTGGGAAGTTAAAGATCTTTGATCATGAGCATACATCCAAATCTAGAAAGAATGTTGCTTTCAAAGCACAAAAAAACACTAAATTACTTGACAAAAGGAAAAGTTTTTGCATCTCTGAAGATGATCTTTCTGAGACTGATTCATCAGGTGAAGATCTTGACAAGCCAGTCTCTTTGATCACAAGACATTTTAGAGACCTTTTATTGAAGATAAGTAAAAGGTTCTCCAAAGATAAACCTAGGTCATCAGTTAAACCTCACAATCGTGTTCCTCCTAAAAACAGGGATATTGACGAGACTAATGACGAGGATATGCCACATTGCTTTAAGTGTAAAGGTTTTGGTCATTTTGCAAATGAGTGTCTGAACCGTAGAAAATACACTGGGAACAAAGGTCTTGCTGCAACTCTTGATGAAATTTCTAATCACTATGATTCCAATGAAGACGAAAAATCAAGTGTTGCACTTCTTTGTGAAAATATTGATTTTGACAATTGTAGCAATACATACATCAATATTGATATTCTTTCAGAAGAGAACTCAACCAATCTGGAAGAAAAAGATGACCTTTCCGTTAGAAACTCTCTATCTAACTTTTCAGGTTCTATTATATGTCTAGCAGCTTGCACATCTCAGATGCCTGAATCATATTCCAGGTTGACATGCTCTTATTATTCGCTCAAAGTACATGAAATGTCAAAGTGTTTCATGTATAAAAACAAATTGAAGCATGTCAACAAACTTCAATGAAGAGCAAATCGATTAGCAAACAAGCTCAAACTTGTTCAAAAGACCGCTGAGGTATGTAAGATTTTATCTTCGTCAAAGAAGTTAGTTTCCAAGGATAAGATAAGACAAGACCATTATAAAGGAATTTATGGTCAATGTCTAGGAAACTTCTTACGAGAATTTATTCTTGTGTTTTTTAAGAAGGATTACTAGGCTTTGGAATATCCATTATTGTGATTACACATAGCTATGTCCAACATTTTCATCTTCAATGTTTTTAGATTTATTTATTTAAATTCTAAAGTTTGTTTGGAAGATGGTTTTTGCAGTATTAATCTTTATGATTTCGTATATTGCAACTTGTTATGGGATATCTGTGTTTGCGTCCCTGAACTATGATTGTCCCGTACGTGGTCAAAAGTTAAGTCCTTCATATGTCGATATGCAAGTATTGATAAAAGATTGAATGAACTTTTGACAAACAAAAGATAAGTCTATTATGTCATTATGGAAATATTGATGGAAGATAGAATGAGCTTTTGTTTACAAAGATTAAGTATATTATATGTCATTGTCAAAATAGTGATGAAGAATAGAATGAATCTTTGTTTATTCCGCAGTATTGATCTTACCTGATCCATATTTTTATGTATATACTGTGCGGCTCCGCAAGTTTTCTTATGTGAGCATTTCTGATTGAATTAATCATGGGTTCTCTTGTGGTTAATTTAGTTGATTTTTTTGGATACAAATTCATACTCTTATGTGATTTGTTAATGTCCAAATAAATCCTTCTTTTCTTGTGAAAGTAAGGTCGCTCTTGTTGTTCTTTCGGGAATGACATTTTATGGGGGAGAGTTCTTAATTAAACTTGTGCTTAATTGCCAAATCTTTGTGGGGAGTGCGGCTGTGGAATATTATAGGGGTTATCGTGTATCTTTATAAAATCCTTGATGAATGCATTTAGTTTAGGCTATATGATTGTATCATTGATATGTACTTTCTCTTGGTCATGAAATGTCTCTATGGATATTTCATTAGGATCCCACTAGTTTTCGTACCTTTGCCAATTTTATTAACAAAAAGGGGGATAATTAATATGTAGTTCACACTACAAATGCATAAGGTTTTAGGTTCATTATGTAAGGGGGAGTGGTTTTCATGTGAGATGAAGTATTGACTAAGAGGGAGTGATACATATCACCATAGTGTTATTGTCAAAGTTGTGATACAATTGAACTTTGATGTTGTGTAATAATACTATGACACTGTGTAACAATGATTGAGAGCTTTTGTTTTCTCATTGTTATGGCTATGGATCTCCAACAACGGTGATGCTGATTTGAGTATCTTTGGAATCATTGGAGTACTTGAAAGTGACGAATATTTTGAGTAATGTTGACGAACCAAGGTGATCACACATGTGGAAGATAAGCTGCAAAGTTTATTTATTTTGTATTCCATATGTATTGATAGTTTTGTCACTAAAATTGACAAAGAGGGAGATTGTTAGAGCACAGCTCGGCCGAACTCGCAAACGTTGCTATCTCAGGCTTGTTTGTCAAGTTTAGTTGCCAAAACTATAAGTCTTGATTTCTAGTATAATTATAACTAAGTCTCGGACTAGGATAGTAAGTGTAGTTGAGCTCTAGACTCCACGGCGTTCATCATGCAAAGACGAAGAAATACTCAAGGAATTGGTGGATCTTCATCTACAAAAAGGTATGTGGAGACTTGAACTTATCTATCACTCAAAAGTATATCTATTCTATCAGCTATCTTGAGACAAAAGTCGTATTGCTATATAGACTTCGATTATACACATTTGCTATTTAGAGCCTAGTTTATCTCGCTTATCTATTTCTCGAAATATGTGTTGGTAAGCTTTCGCTTTGGCCAAGTTCGTCTTTATTCGTGACGAAAGTCATGTTGATTATTTCAATCTCTTGAAAATCACTTTGATGAAAAATAGTGTGTGAATAACCACTATATAACATCCTCTAAGAATGTTTCAATGATTGAAATGAGAGTTTATAATATATAACCTTGAATCGATATAAACATTGTATGTGAACTCTGAAAAAGCGGGGGTACAACAACCACACCCAATATTTCGCTTAGCAATCTATATGGACAAACTCCAATATACTTTTTAGAGAATCAACTAGACAGTCAAACTCAATCTAGATAAAAGTATATCAAAGAGTTTATATCTCAATCTCTCGATTTGATATATACTCAAGCAAATAGAAATCTGCGAGTCTTTATCAAATACTAGAGAGATAACTTGGATGGTACCAAAGACCAATATCCAAGTATCAATCAATTTAAATCAACAACCAAAAATTCGGATATTCTAATTGATTAAACAACGCACAACATGTGATATTTCAATTATTGATAGACACATTTTTGTGTCTAATTTGTCCTCAATGTCCGTATTGTTGGAACTCTATTTTTGTACTAATATTGTGTTTTTATGTATTTTTAGGAAATAAACATTTTTGGAAAATTCGGCTCGAAAAGTTGATTTTGGCACCCGGAGGACAAGTGTTATTCGGACTCTCGCTTTTGGATAAGGGGTAACCTAATTACTAAGGGGCACCCCCAGGTCACCCCCAAGGCAGCTGCTATTCGCACCCCTACTCTGGATAGGGGGATACCAGTTTCTTCCCCATTTGAAACGATTTTGGCGGGAAATTTCTAAATAGTTCTGGCAGAATTTCGATCGTCAAAATGAAGGGGTTATGGGTCGATTCAATGGCTGAAATTTGGTATAGAGATGTGATATAGGTTAAGGAACATAGTATGGGTGACATGATCGATCAAGTTTGGCTGGAATTTTCGGTATGATTCACACACCCAAAACAGAGCACGTGTACTGTAACACGAGCAAAATGGAAGTTCTTGTGTGCATGGGGGAGTTCTGCTGGCGTTGGAAGAGTGTTGAGGCGTGAATAAGTCGAATTGGAGCGTGCTGGACCAGAGAAAACGCGTGAAAAGCTAAAACAGGAAAGAAAATATCCGAAAATATTTTCTTTCACTGCCGAGGATTTGTAGAGTTATGGAGGAGATTCGATGCATGCTTCGGGTTTAAATAGAGTCCTTGGAGGTCAGAGAAAGGTTGTCGAGAGTCTGGGGGGCTGAGGAGAGCCAGATAAGAAGAAATTCGAGTTTTCCCAAACTCGGTTTCTGCTGCTGCTGATGAACATGAAGAACACGAAGAACGGACCTGCAACAGCAGTCGTTTTTCTACAGTAGTAACGACTAACATCTGTGGGTCGTAATCCGGCAGTCTTATTTTCCACAGCGTTTGCGACAGTGCCTCAGCAGTCTTATTTTATCACTGAGGGTCGTAGTTCTCTGGTTTTATTGTATTTCTCATATTCTCATCATTTGTAAACCATTTTTGAGCCATAATAAATTATTTTGAGAGCATTTTTACTATGATGAGTTAAACCCCAACACTGGGACGACGGAGGAGGCCGAGCTTCATACATGGGTAATTTTATTAATTCTTTTTAAGACTTTTGCATTAAAAATTAATTGAAATATGATTTGATTAAATTGGGTGTTATTTTATTAGATGGGTCATGCTTAGCTTAGGTGATTTGATGTTCCATGCTTAACATTTACAATCAATGTTTTGAGAATCTACTGTGGCAAAATAAGAGTCCATATATGTTTTGAGCGATTATTGTTGAGAATAAATCATTGAGCCCTATGTTATGAAGATTGGCCGAATCATTAGTCCCAGTACCTCTCTACCAATTTGTCAATATTTTTGTATATAATTTTTATAAATCTAAAAATCCTTCACCTTCACAAGTCTTAGAGTTCGAACCATCCTTACCACTACTACTACAATCCCCAGAAAAATCTTAAATCATTTTGGCGCCGCCGACGCAGATTTGTGCTTAGGTAGAATTTTTAGGTTTTTTTTTTATTATTCCATTTGTTCTTTTTTACGTCTCTTTGGTTGTGTCTTTGTATTACAGGTTCGAAGTGGAGCACTAAGGACTTGGAGAGGAAAAAGCTTAAAGCGAAAAGCGAAAAGAGAAGAAAAAAGGACAATTTTAGGATTTAATTTTTAATTTTTAATTTTTTTTAGAGTGTGTGAAGAAAACTGTAATTTTTTTATTTTTTTATTTTGGACTTTGGACTTTAAACAATTGGACTTTATTCCTTTTTTACCCTACGGAAGGGTATTATTAAAAATATATATATATATATAAACTGTGTGCAGGGAAGGACGACGATTACTATATCGTCTCGGCCCCTCGGGTTCATACATGACATAGGAGTCGTGGCCCGAGTCGACTTCAACGGTTCATCCCCCGTCTGGTACGGGAGGTAAGTCCATCGAAACACTCGCGAATCTCCTGTCAGCGGGTTTACTGTATTCCTTAAGGTGATTCATTGATTGAGGACGAATTTGGACTGTTTTTAAATTCCTAGTAAAGGGAAAGGCCTGGCCAATACAAGATAAGGGTTCAGATTTCATCACCGCTCCCTTCTTGCCCTCCTTAGGAAAACGAAACCTAACGCGAACCCAAGCTTTAAAATTTGGAATAGAACGAGACCGATAGGGTAACGAGCTTAATAGGAAACTCGTTCGAAAAATATTGGTTCCTCTTTAAGCACACTTCAAAGTTCATGATGATTTCTGTGAGTTGAATGCGTGACTGCACTGCCTTCTAATGCGTGAGGCCTTGGGTATCAAAGCTCTACTAAGCTTCCCTCGCCTTGATTCAACTTACATTAGCTCGAATTGATTCCAGAGGGGTGTGCTCAAATTGTAACGAATTCCTTTTCGAAGGAATAGAAGCTGGTCTAGAAAACAATCTAAGTGGAGCCATCATGCTTTTTGTTTGCTAGAAATATTTAGGTTTGCTTTGGTGGAGTCGAGTCGGCCTTGTTTGTGGTTGTGTAGAATTCCCTTGCAATTAAGAATGTCGAGCTGGTATGATAGAAGCCAATACAATGAATATCGACCTGAATTTGAATATGGACATCATCCTTTCTATGACCATGTTGGGAATAGTGGTTGGGAACGCCATCATTTGAAAGGATATGGGTCATACCCTGGTGAGCCCAATTACTATCCACACATGCATCAGTCTTACGAGCAAGAAGATTATAGTACTAGTTCTTCGTCTCTAGAGGATACAATCAAACTATTGAAAAGTAGTCCTTTTTATGATCCCTCTGTTCCTATTCCTCTTTTAGAAGAGTCCCTCAGGGAGTTAGCTGAGTCGACGCGTAAGTTAGCTGAGATGAATAGTGTAATTCTAGACGAAAGAACTACAATAATGAGTGAAATTTATATAGAGGAATCCCTCAAGCTGATGGCTGAGACGAACGAAATACTTGCTCGAAATAATCTTACATTCCAAAATAGTGTTTCCAATTTTACCCTTGATGTAAATAGTGAATATTTGCCTAATTTAGAGGACGAGGTTAGAATAAAAGACACTACTTATTTGGATAAGGTTCAATCATCTTCGTACTATGATGATGAGGATAGCAGTAATGAAGAATCTGAAATATGTAGGCATAGTGATCAGGAGTCTAGTAATCCAATTGAGCTGTATAGTGATTATATTATTTCTAGTTCAAATCCAAATAATTTTTATGATTATTCACCTATTAAAAAAGACGAGGATTTGATTAGGGATACCACCGTTTTAGACGATGTAGTTTTTCCTTTTGATTACGAAGACGATAGTGGTTTAGAGGAACGGGTTCATTTCGAAAATACTGTTTTAGAGTCTAGCGACTTAGAAAAAATAGTCTTGGAAGAAGAAGATAGATCCGTAGAGATGAGTAAAGATGCACTACCTGATAATAACTTAGAAGAATCTCTTGAATATTTTAAGGACTCTGAAGATACGGAAATTCAAGAAATAATTAGAGGTCTATCTAGAGACACTGAAAACTCTAAGTTTGGGGGTGATTATCACTTCCCTAGTGCCTTACCTTTAACTCTCAGAAAGTCCCCACACTTAGGAATTGATATCTCTGCCTCGACCATTTTACAAGATTATCTTCATACACGTTTTCCCGAACCTAATGATGTCCAGGAAGAAGTTCAGTCATTAGAAACCCATCTTCTGGTTGATGTGGTTTGCCCAGGCTATGATCCCAAGATTGACTTTTTTTTCCCACCAAATAGTTTTCTTCCAACTGTGGGAACGTTTATATTCCAAATGTGTCGAATATTAAGTTGTGAGACTAAACCTAAATGCTTTAGGAAATTAGAATCGACTCATTTACTTAAGAATGACCACTACTCTCATTGTGGTCAATTATGTAAGTCAAATCTTATTGACTTAGAGGATCCTCAGTTATTTAGGTTATTATTGTGCGCTTCTAAGATCATATTTGAGTTTTTCCAGACTCTAGGACCTAATGATTCGGATCCCACCTATGCAGAAACGCAGCCAATGAATTTTTTTTATCTAGACCCAGTTATAGATCCTGAACCTGAGCCACAACTAGATGTAGTTGTCTTAAACAAGGGTATGTTCAGCATCTTTTTGGTCTGTTGCAGTTTCCTCTTCTTGTGGGTAATACTTTTTGATCCAGATGACCCACAGTTATTCCGACTACTTCTATATGATTCTATGAGGTGACTAATCCTTGCTTAGTCTGGCTGAATACTTTAAACTTAGCACTTATTGGGAGGTATCCCATGCTCATGCAACACGGTAATATCTTTCCTTAACTCTTTCGCTTCAAATGGTAACAGTTTCTCCTTGTTCATGCTTTTAGTTTCATCTTTAGAACATTGAGGACAATGTTAGATTTAAGTTTGAGGGTATGGGAGAAACTTTTTAGTTGCAATTAGTAAACTCCAGAGCCTAGAAATTTATGCCTATTAAGGTTTGCACTAACTAATCTAAGTGGATGATAACATCTTGGTTATAGGAGTTGAGGAACCAATCTGATTAGATGGAAACATCGAAAGAGTCTATTCATAAAAGCACAGAGATCAGGTGTTAGAAATAACATGATAGTTGCACCATATCTCGTTGAGTCCTTTTCATTTCTTTTTTATTTTTTCATTTTAAACTATGTTTCTCTAAGTGATTAGGTGGGGCACACGATTCAAGTTGTTACCACTGCTAGGATGAATTAGAGTGACTGAGTTACTAAAAAAAAAAATATGAGCGGACCAGTTAGACCAATCGGAATAAGTATTAACACATGGATAGCAATATGCGTGTGTTCTCCCTGTTTCCGTCGCCTAAGAAAGCGTGGAATGCAGGACCCGTGGGAACTATCGTGTAATCTGCTGACAAGAAGCATGCGCTTGGATCAAAAAGATCTATTCATGCCGTTAAGTAAAAAAAAATGGTTATTGTTCTGTGTAGTCAACTGCTGGTTCCCTTGTATTTGCCAGTTTGTTGATCTAGATTTAAGTTATTAACCATTGGTTCTCTTGTATATGCCAGTTGTGTTGATATTAGTCATACCGGTATCTCAGTCCATTAGGATAGGTTCATTCTGGCAGTGGCCTTCAGACAGATATGTGAAACATCGATCATTTGGTTAACATCAAAACCATCTACATCTTTCTATTTCCATCTCCTTTTTCTATCCATATGATTAGTTTGACTCCGAATATGATGTCCATAGTGCAACTATCTTAGTAGAGCTTTGTCACTTTATATGAATTTTAGTATGCTTGAGTGCAAACTCGTGTACAGCAATTGGAATTTCGCATCAGGGTACTTCCTCCTATAGTCAATAAGTATGCCAACCAAGGAGATTCTTTAGTGCCTTCCAAGGTTCTGCATAGATAAGCTAGGGTCTGGAGTAATGGTTTTGTGGGCACACCTCTGGTAAACCCTCCCGAGATTAACTCGGTTTTTTTTTTTTTTTTTTTTTATTAGTTTTGCTCGAGGACTAGCAAATAATAAGTTTGGGGGTATTTGATAGACACATTTTTGTGTCTAATTTGTCCTCAATGTCCGTATTGTTGGAACTCTATTTTTGTACTAATATTGTGTTTTTATGTATTTTTAGGAAATAAACATTTTTGGAAAATTCGGCTCGAAAAGTTGATTTTGGCACCCGGAGGACAAGTGTTATTCGGACTCTGGCTTTTGGATAAGGGGTAACCTAATTACTAAGGGTCACCCCCAAGGCAGCTGCTATTCACACCCCTACTCTGGATAGGGGGATACCAGTTTCTTCCCAATTTAAAACGATTTTGGCGGGAAATTTCTAAACAGTTCTGGCAGAATTTTGATCGTCAAAATGAAGGGGTTATGGGTCTACTCAATGGCTGAAATTTGGTATAGAGATGTGATATAGGTTAAGGAACATAGTATGAGTGACATGATCGATCAAATTTTGATGGAATTTTCGGTATGATTCACACACCCAAAACAGAGCACGTGTACTGTAACACGAGAAAAATTGAAGTTCTTGTGTGCATGGGGGAGTTCTGCTGGCGTTGGAAGAGTGTTGAGGCGTGAATAAGTCGAATTGGAGCGTGCTGGACCAGAGAAAACGCGTGAAAAGCTAAAACATGAAAGAAAATATCCGAAAATATTTTCTTTCACTGCCGAGGATTTGTGGAGTTATGGAGGAGATTCGATGCATGCTTCGGGTTCAAATAAAGTCCTTGGAGGTCAGAGAAAGGTTGTCGAGAGTCTGGGGGGCTGAGGAGAGCCAGAGAAGAAGAAATTCGAGTTTTCCCAAACTCGGTTTCTGCTGATGCTGCTGCTGATGAACATGAAGAACACCAAGAACGGACCTGCAACAGCAGTCGTTTTTCTACAGTAGTAACGACTAACATCTGTGGGTCGTAACCCGACAGTCTTATTTTCCACAGCGTTTGCGACAGTGCCTCAGCAATCTTATTTTATCACTGAGGGTCGTAGTTCTCTGGTTTTATTGTATTTCTCATATTCTCATCATTTGTAAACCATTTTTGAGCCATAATAAATTATTTTGAGAGCATTTTTACTATGATGAGTTAAACCCCAACACTGGGACGACGGAGGAGGCCGAGCTTCATACATGGGTAATTTTATTAATTCTTTTTAAGACTTTTGCATTAAAAATTAATTGAAATATGATTTGATTAAATTGGGTGTTATTTGATTAGATGGGTCATGCTTAGCTTAGGTGATTTGATGTTCCATGCTTAACATTTACAATTAATGTTTTGAGAATCTACTTTGGCAAAATAAAAGTCCATATATGTTTTGAGCGATTATTGTTGAGAATAAATCATTGAGCCCTATGTTATGAATATTGGCCGAATCATTAGTCCCAGTACCTCTCTACCAATTTGTCAATATTTTTGTATATAATTTTTATAAATCTAAAAATCCTTCACCTTCACAAGTCTTAGAGTTCGAACCATCCTTACCACTACTACTACAATCCCCAGAAAATCTCAAATCAATTATATAACAAAATATAATGCGGAAAATAAATAACACAGATACCAGAATTTTGTTAACGAGGAAACGTCAAATGCAGAAAAACCCCGGGACCTAGTCCAGATTGAACACACATTGTATTAAGCCGCTACAGACACTAGCCTACTCCAAACTAACTTAGGACTGGACTGTGGTTGAACCCCAATCAGTCTCCCACTGATCCAAGGTAAAGTTGTACTCCCTACGCCTCTGATCCCAGCATGATACTGTGCACTTGATTTCCTTAGTTGATCTCACCCACAACTAAGAGTTGCTACGACCCAAAGTCGAAGACTTAACAATAAAAAAATCTGTCTCACACAGGCAAGTATATCAAAGGATCAATTTGTCTCCCAGAGATAAACCTTAAAAGGTTTTGTTCCGTCTTTTGATAATAATCAAGGTGAACAAGAACCAATTGATAATCCGGTCTTATATTCCCGAAGAACAACCTAGAGTTATCAATCACCTCACAACAATCTTAATCGTATGGTAGCGAAACAATATGTTGCGGAATCACAAATAATGAGACGAAGATGTTTGTGATTACTTTTTATATCTTGCCTATCAGAGATATGAATATCAAGCCAATCAATCTGATTGTACTAGTACGATAGAAGATGCAAGATCAGATCACATAACTATGATAAAAGTAGTATCAGTCTGGCTTCACAATCCCAAGGAAGTCTTTATGTCGTTAACCTGGTTTTAGAAGAAGAAAACCGAAGGTTAAAGGAGAACCGACTCTAGTATACAAACTAGTATCACACGTGAGGTGTGGGGATTAGTTTTGCACAGATACTAGAGTTCCCCTTATATAGTCTTTCAAATCAGGGTTTGCAATTAAGTTACCTTGGTAACAAAGCAATCAATATCCACCGTTAGATGAAAACCTGATTTAGATTCAAGCTAATATTTCTCAACCGTAAGATAGAAAACTTAGCTTGTTACACACACTTGACAATGCACGCTTCTAGGTTTGTTAACCGTACCCAAACGTATGCACTTGTTGGTTCAACAATATTTAACCAAATGGTTAGCCATATGAGCATTCCGTATCAACCACGTTCTTCTTCACCACAACTAGTTCAAATGATTTCAAATGAACTAGTTAGAGAGTTGTTTAATTGCAAGGAAATCTCATGTACTACACAAGACACAATTGAAGCAAAGATGATTTTATTCACTTGAATCGGTTCATGAAATTTTATAGCCACGGTTTGCAAATTGCATCCCTTAGTCTTTTTAAGTTTAAGTTCAGAAATTATCATCAGATATATAACCTTCTCAAGTTCGCATACTAGGTTTGCGGACTTAAGTTACCGGGCAGAGTTTACAAACTCCAGCAGAAATTCTCGGGTATGAGAACTTCGCCGGTTCGCGGACTGGTTTCACGGACTTAGTTTCACGCAAGTAGTTTGTCAACTCCAACATAAATTCTTGGGTTTGAGAACTTCGGAAGTTCGCGGACTGAGTTCCCGGACTTGGCTCACGCCATTCTTCCGGTTCTCTTGATCAACAAAGTTCGCAAACTTTGGTTCAAGGAATAGGACTTATACATAAACGTGGTTCCACAACAATTCTTATGTCCACCATTGGTTATGTAATCTAAACTCCCATTTCAATCATTGAAACATTCTTAGAGGACGTTACATAGTTGTTACACCATTTCTCGTCAAAGAAATTTTCAAGATGATTGAAACATATCATGACTTTCGTCACATGGTAAAGATAAACTTGGTTAGAGTGAAAATCTACCAACCCATATTTCGAGATATAGATAGGCGAGGTATACTCGGCTCGAAATACCAAATGTGTATAATCAAATTCTATATATATAGTATACGACTTCTTGTCTCAAAGAGTAGGAGATATAGTAGATAGACTTTTGAGTGATAGATAAGTTCAAGTCTTCACATACCTTTTTGTCGAGAAGTTCCACCGGTTCCGTGAGTAGTTCTTCTACTTGTATGATGAATCGCCATGAAGTCCTTGAGCTCAACTACAATTTCTATCCTAGTCCGAGACTTAGCTATAATAGACTAGAAATCAAGACTTATAGTTTTGATCACTAACATTGACAACCATGATTGAGATAGAAACGCATGTGAGTTCGACCGAGCAATGCTCTAACAATCTCCCCCTTTGCCAATTTTAGTGACAAAACTATCAATACATATGGAATACAAAAAATATAAAGAAACTTTAGTAGCTCCTATTCCATATGCCTAATCTTCAACATTCCTCGAAATCTTCGTCACTTCCAAGTACTCCAATGATACCAAAGGTTGTAAGTTTAGCATCACCGTTGTTGAAGATCCGTAGCCATAATAATGAGAGAACATAGTTCTCGATCATTGTTATACAGTGTCATAGTATTATTATACAAGGTCAAAGTTCAATTGTATCATAACTTCAACAATAATACTATGGTGATATGTATCACTCCCCCTTAGTCAATACTCCATCTCACATGGAAACCACTTCCCCTTACACAATGATCCGAAAACCATATGTATTTGTAGTGTGAACTACATATTAATTCTCCCCCTTTTTGTCAATAAAATTGGCAAAGGTACAAGAACGGGATCATAATGAAATTTCCGAGGGAGACATTTCATGACAAAAAGAAAAAATACATACCAAATAATTTAGATGCAATCATAAAGCCGAAGCTAAATGCATTCATCAAGGAGTTTAAAGATACAAGATAACCCCTTTAAAATTCCACAGCCGCACACCCCTCAACATATGACCATTAAGCACAAGTTCAAAAGAACTCTCCCCCATTTGATGTCATTCCCGAAGGAACAACAAGAGCGACCTTAATTTCGAAAGAAAAGAAGGAGTTTTATTGGACAAAAAAAACCATGAGAATGATTTCCTATATCCAAAAACTCAATCAAATTAATCACAAGTAAACCCATGATTAATTTAATCGGAATAAAAAATCAAATTAAACACAAAAAGTGATTAATTCAATTGATTATGCTCAACATAAGAGAACTTATGGAGACAAAAGAAAACTCAGTTAGATTAATCACAAGAGAACTCATAATTAATCTAATCGAAATACACAACCAAACTAATCACAAAAGTAATCAATTTAATTGGTCGTGCTCGTCATAAGAAAACTTACGGAGCCTCAACTAACTAATCAAACAAGATGATTAATTTAGTTGACAATGCTCAACATAAAGTATCTCGCGGAACAAAAACAAAGCTAATCATAAAATAATCAACTTAGTCGTTTAGTGCTCAACATTAGACACTTTATGGAGCCTCACAGTAATACATAAAATATGGATCAGGGAAGATCAATGCTGCGGAATAACACAAGGATTCATTCTATTTTCCATCACTATTCACATAACGACATTCAATAGACATAATCCTTGCAAACAAACGATTTTAACCTATCTTCCATCAATAATTGACATAATAGGCTTAACTTTTGTATTTGTCAAAAGTCTATTCATTCTTTTATCAATACATGCATATCGACATGCGAAAGACTTTACTTTTGACAAGGTATGGGACAATCATAGTTCACGGACGCAAACACACATATCCCATAAGAATTGCAATATATGAAACCATAAGGATTAATACTGCAAAGATCATCTTCCAAATAAATTTAGAATTTAAACCAATAAATCTAAAAACATGAAGATGAAAATGTTGGACATAGATATGTGTAATCACAATAATGGCTATTCCAAACTCTAGTAATCCTTCTCAAAAGAAGAATAAATTCTCATAAGAAGTTTCCTAGGCATCAGGACAAACTCGTAATGCACATATAAGATGATTTGTCCGGGTAGAATCAATCTTTTTCTCCCGGATTTACACCAAGAATAGCAACCAAAGGCGTATAAACATATTTTCTTAACAAATAAGAACATACAAAGTCATTAACGACCATGCACTACAATTCACATAAGATGATTATGAACATTCAAGAATCCCATAGTAATGCATAATACTGCATGTTCTTGAACTTCCTTCTTTGTGATTCACCAACAACATTCTTGTAAAATCTACAATGAGCTTAGAATAGTAGTACTCCAAGAATACAAGTTCCAAGTCCAAGAGAAGTGGAACAAGTGCAACGAAACTGAGCAAAACACTCAAAAACAAGAGACAGGACAAATACCAATCTTCACTCATCCAAATACAATAATTCTCATATCCATTTTGAAAAGAATTCAAAGAGAAATAGAATGCAAAAAGAATGAGGTCATTCTGAGTTCGGACGAAGAAGTTACGGCCAAAACAAGTTTACCGAATATCGACGTCAAGTATGCATACGGGTTTGCAAACGAATTTT
This sequence comes from Papaver somniferum, assembly GCF_003573695.1. Lineage (NCBI taxonomy): Eukaryota > Viridiplantae > Streptophyta > Magnoliopsida > Ranunculales > Papaveraceae > Papaver > Papaver somniferum. The sequence continues at coordinate 101,699,704 of NC_039363.1, read as the reverse complement.
CAAGTCCGCGAACTTAAACCCCTGGATTTTGATTTTAAAAGATGTTATGCATACCTGGTAGGTGTACCATGAAGTCCAAACATCCCGAACTACTATTTTCAAACCTAAACGTTTAAGAAACTTAAACACAGATCAAGTTAGGTAGAAAAGAACGATAAGAAAGGTACGTGAATCATTATAAGTTTTATAAACAAATAAAAGCACAAATATTGCTCAAGTTTATAGACATAACTTTTTATATGAATCCAATTGAATTCTACAGCCTTACCGAACAGAATCTATGTGCCCCAATTTCCGTGCTTCCCTCACCGTATAAATAGCAGGGCATTCCTTGGTGAGGATGCACTTACAAAACAATCAAGTTGTGTTGGGATGAACAATGTCTTGTTCACCACAATTGACCTTTGGATTATCATGAAAGGGATCACTTTTAGAGCCTTTCACATCCAATTCCATTTTTCCAAAAAACTTGTTAAGTTCCAACATCATGGATATTGCCTTCTCCATAGTCATGGAATTTTCTGGAAGATCATTCCTTTTCACACTCAAAGCATCATTAGATTTCTTTGGTACCCACTTCTGAGTGCGTTTAGGAACAACTGAAACCTTCTTCCCATTACTCTCTTCAAGATTTCTCGGAAGAGAATTGGATTGACTATTCTTTTGCAAGTTAGTCTTTCTCCAATTGGGAGCATCGGATATTGTATTCGTCTTTACGAAGTTATCCTTTTGATAACCATTACGATTATGAAAAGGCTTCGTATATCGAACGAGACAATCACTTTCTCTGTAATCAAAACTAATTTGTTGAGTTAAAACTTGCTTCAGATTCTACAAGTTTCTCTTCCAAAAAAAAGTACTTTTGATAAAGATTATCACATTCAAGTGACTTCATACGTAGGTTTTCCTCAGAATCCTTGAGGATCGATTCGTTAGAAAGATTCAAAAAATAAACACCTGCGTAACATCTTCTCAATTTCTTGTTTTCTCGACAGAGAGGAGTCAGAAGAGGTGAGACATGAGAAGTTGTAATCTTCTTCATCTTCCACGAATCCAAAAACTTAACATACTCTGAGACTTCCTCATCAACATCTCTATCAATATCTGAGTCATATTCATCAGAAAGTTCATCCAACTGTTCTTCTAGGAGAGTTTCCCAATCAACGGTTTTTACATCAAGAGAATGTTTAGATATTGACTTAGATGTGATAGTTCTCTCAGGTGAATCCAAGATTTTAGAATCATCTGGTAATTTCTGAACTAGTACGTTATTAGAGATAGACTCGTCCATAATTAGATCACTACAACCACAGACTTATAAGGTCTTTAACGTGTTTGCCTGCTCTGATACCAATTGAAAAAGCGGGGGTACAACAACCACACCCAATATTTCGCTTAGCAATATGTATGGACAAACTCCAATATATTTTCTAGAGAATCAACTAGACAGTCAGACTCAATCTAGATAAAAGTATATCAAATAGTTTATATCTCAATCTCTCGATTTGATATATACTCAAGAAAATGAAATATGCGAGTCTTTATCAAATACTAGAGAGATAACTTGGATGGTACCAAAGACCAATATCCAAGTGTCAATCAATTTAAATCAACAACCAAAAAGTCGGATATTCTAATTGATTGAACAACGCACAACCTGTGATATTTCAATTATATAACAAAATATAATGCGAAAAAGAAATAACACAGACACCAGAATTTTGTTAACGAGGAAACTGCAAATGCAGAAAAACCTCGGGACCTAGTCCAGATTGAACACACACTGTATTAAGCCGCTACACAAACTAGCCTACTTCAAGCTAACTTCGGACTGGACTGTAGTTGAACCCCAATCAGTCTCCCACTGATCCAAGGTACAGTTGTACTCCCTACGCCTATGATCCCAGCAGGATACCGCGCACTTGATACCCTTAGCTGATCTCACCTACAACTAAGAGTTGCTACGACCCAAAGTCGAAGACTTAACAATAAATAAATCTGTCTCACACAGACAAGTCTGTTAAAGGATCAATCTGTCTCCCACCGATAAACCATAAAAGGTTTTGTTCCGTCTTTTGATAATAATCAAGGTGAACAAGAACCAATTTATAATCCGGTCTTATATTCCCTAAGAACAACCTAGAGTTATCAATCACCTCACAACAATCTTAATCGTATGGTAGCGAAACAAGATGTTACGGGATCACAAACAATGAGACGAAGATGTTTGTGATTACTTTTTATATCTTGCCTATCAGAGATATGAATCTCAAGCCAATCAATCTGATTGTACTCGTACGATAGAAGATGCAAGATCAGATCACATAACTATGATAAAAGTAGTATCGGTCTGGCTTCACAATCCCAAGGAAGTCTTTAAGTCGTTAACCTGGTTTTAGAAGAAGAAAACCAAAGGTTGAAGGAGAACTGACTCTAGTATGCAAACTAGCATCACACGTGAGGTGTGGGGATTAGTTTTGCACATATACTAGAGTTCCCCTTATATAGTCTTTCAAATCAAGGTTTGCAATTAAGTTACCTTGGTAACAAAGCAATCAATATCCACCGTTAGATGAAAAAATGATTTAGATTCAAGCTAATATTTCTCAACTGTTAGATCGAAACTTAGCTTGTTACACACACTTGACAATGCACGCTTCTAGGTTTATTAACCGTACCCAAACGTATGCACTTGTTGGTTCAACAATAGTTAACCAAATGGTTAGCCATATGAGCATTCCATATCAACCACATTCTTCTTCACCACAACTAGTTCAATCGATTTCAAATGAAATAGTTAGAGAGTTGTTCAATTGCAAGGAAATCTCATGTACTACACAAGACACAATTGAAGCAAAGATGATTTGATTCACTTGAATCGGTTCATGAACTTTTATAGCCACGGTTTGCAAACTGCATTCTTAGTCTTTTTAAGTTTAGTTCAGAAATCATCTTCAAATATATAACCTTTTCAAGTTCGCAGACTAGGTTCGCGGACTTAAGTTACCGTGCAGAGTTTACAAACTCCAGCAGAAATTCTCGGGTATGAGAACTTAGACGGTTCGCGGACTGGGTTCACGGACTGAGTTCACAGATTTAGTTGCATGCAAGTAGTTTGCCAGCTCCAGCAGAAATTCTCGGGTTTGAGAACTTCGGCAGTTCGCGGACTTGGCTCACGCCATTCTTCCGGTTCTCTTGATCAACAAAGTTCGCAAACTTTGGTTCAATGAATAGGACTTATACATAAATGTGTTTCCAAAACAATGCTTATGTCCACCATTGGTTATGTAATCTAAACTCTCATTTCAATCATTCAAACATTCTTAGAGGACGTTATATAGTTGTTACACCATTTCTCGTCAAAGCAATTTTCAAGATGATTAAAACATATCACGACTTTCGTCACATGGTAAAGATAAACTTGGTTAAAGCGAAAAGCTTACCAACCCATATTTCGAGATATAGATAGGCAAGTTATACTCGGCTCGAAATACCAAATGTGTATAATCAAAGTCTATATATATAGCATACGACTTCTTGTCTCAAAGAGTAGGAGATTGAGTAGATAGACTTTTGAGTGATAGATAAGTTCAAGTCTTCACATACCTTTTTGTCGAGAAGTTTCACCGGTCCTTGAGTAGTTCTTCTACTTGTATGATGAATCGCCATGAAGTCCTTGAGCTCAACTACACTTTTTATCCTAGTCCGAGACTTAGCTATAATAGACTAGAAATCAAGACTTATAGTTTTTATCACTAACATTGACAAACATGCTTGAGATAGCAACGCATGCGAGTTCGACCGAGCAATGCTCTAACAAACTCATACTTGTGTAAGTCCAAAATCCTTGAACCAAAGTATGCGTACTTTAATAGCTCAGGATGTCCGGAGCTAAGTCCACGTACCCGTACGCGTACTTCCAAAAGTTCACATCCCGTGAATTTCTGCTGGAGTTTGTGAACTAAAAACAAGCTCAATCCGGGTACTTAAGTATGCGTACTTAAGTGGGTTATTTTCTAAAAATGGTTTATTCGTGAACTAAGACATATATAAACTAAGGAATGCAATCTTTGCAAACCGTGGCTATAATGTTCATGAATCGATTCGAGTGAATCAAAATCGTTTTTACTTCGATTGTGTCTTATATACTTCTATGAGATCTAAGCAATTGAACAACTCTCTAACTAGTTATTTTGAGTCATTTGAATTAGTTATGGTGAAGATGAATAAGGTTGATATGAAAGTACTCATATGGCTAACCATTGGTTAACTATTGTTGAACCAACTATGTGTACACGTTTAGGTACGGTTACTCAAACCTAAAGAAGTTACATTTCATTTGTGTATAACAATCTAAGATCGACCTAACAGTTGAAAGATAATCAGGTTTTCATCTAACGGTGAATATTGAATGCTTTGTTACCAAGGTAACTTAGATTGCAAACCCTGATTAGGAAACTATATAAAGGAGAGCTCTAGCAACCGGGAAACCTAATCCCCATACCTCATGTGTGGTACTATTTGTATAAGCTATAGTCAATTCTTCTTTAACCTTAGATTTCCATCAAGACCCTATAGGCTAACGACTTAAAGATTTCATTGGGATTGTGAAGCCATACCTAACTATTTTCTCTGTAGTTGTGTGATCTGATCTTGCTGTGTCTATCGTATTTGAGTACAATCGTATGATTGTCTTGATATTAATTTCTATGATAGGAAAGATAGAAAAGTAGTCACAATCACCTTCGTCTCATCGTTTGTGATTCCACAATATCTTGTTTTGCTAGTCGATTAAGATTATTGTGAGGTGACTGATATTTCTAGGATGTTCTTCGGGAATATAAGTCTGGTATATCAATTGGTTCCTGTTCACCTTAATTTATCAAAAGATGGAACAAAACTCGTACATATTTATGTGGGAGACAAATTTATCTATTCATGCAGACTTTTCTGTGTGCTACAGATTTGTTTATTAAAGTCTTCGACTTTGGGTCGCGGCAACTCTAAGTTGTGGGTGAGATCAACTAAGGGAATCAAGTGCGTAGTATCCTGCTGGGATCAAAGACGTAAGGAGCGCAACTGTACCTTGGATCAGTGTGAGATTGATTGAGGTTCAACTACAATCCAGACCGAAGTTAGTTTGTAGTAGGAAAGTGTCTGTAGCGTCTTAATATAGTGTGTGTTCAATCTGGACTAGGTCCCAGGGTTTTTCTGCATTTGCGGTTTCCTCTTTAACCAAACTTCTGGTGTTTGTGTTATTTCTTTTCCGCATTATATTTTGTTATATAATTGAAATATCACAGGTTATGCGTTGTATCGATCAATTGGTAAATCCAACCTTTGGTTGTTAATTGAAATTGATTGATCCTTGAACATTAGTCTTTGGTACCGTTCAAGTTATTTCTCTTGTATTCAATCAAACACATAGATTTTTATTTGTTAGAGCATAGCTCGATTAAACCCACCAAGCGTTGTTATGTCAAGTTTGGTTGTCATATTTTAGTGAATCAAAACTCATTTAAAGAGTCGCTTGATTATTTACTAGAGTCAACTTCGTATAGGTTAGCTAGAAAGTTACTAGGATATGATACTTACAAGTATTACTCGAAGACTTGAAGAATGTGAAGAAGTAAAGAGCTACAACGACGACATCATCCTTCCTCTTTAGGTTAGTAACATTTGACTTGAACTGTTTCATTCCTAAAGTCGTGCATATTAAAAACAAAACTGCGAAGCTGTGAATAATTATACTCTAGTCAGACATAGTATTAAGGAATTACAATACGAAGTATGACGTCTATCTTTTGAACTTCGTATATAAGACATCGACATAATCGTATGAATGCTATTGTGATCATGTATGGGTATGGGTGAAGATTTCTTCCTAGGAAATAATGTTTTACATTCGTTTAAAGGAACTTGTTTTGAGAAATCGAAAGGGAAATCGCTAGGATTATTGGTATTGTTATTCATTGCAAATATTTGGATTACCAATATGTCAGATAAACCAATTTCAAAATCGTTTGGAAGTCTGGCAAATCGGTTCCAAGATTGTAAATATGAAAAAGGATTTACAAAGTAAAGATGTCGACATACTTTGAACATTTGCAGTAATTCTTATCTTTTATTGTTCAAAGATATTCCTTAATAACTAAAGGAGAATCCCGGATCGAAATAAATTGAGAATCTGTTAATTAAGGCTTTTAGTTTTATATACTTTTAATTTCCAGCAATTAAATGAATATCTTTAGAAAATAAAAATTGTAATATGCATTTACTAATTGGAGATTTTCTGCTGAGATTTCGTTCAATATTTGGACAGAGCATTTCCAGGAATTATGAAAACCGAATTTGGAAATATATTGCATATCTTGAGAATATCTTCGATTTTGGAAATTCCTTGGTGTCCAAACTTCCTTGGTCTATAAATACTGAAGTTTGCATTTCAAGCAAACTAATCCTCAGAGCCAGCAAAACTACCTAGTTGTGTTGTTACTGGTGGAGCCGTCTATTCGGAGAGGAAAGTACCCTAATTAGGCGAAATCTCTTACGACCGCTCGTTTTAAAGACTTCTTTGGGATTGATAAGCTCTACGACTATCGTTGGTGGGAAACTAGATAATTAAAATTTATTATTAGTTTTTGATTGATTTAATTGACTAACGATTGTTGCACTTTGATTGCACCTAGTTTGTTTATGCTTGAGAATCCTCTCTTCTGATATAAGATTCGCTCAAACTAGATCGAAGTATCGAAGGGGATCTTTAGAACTATTTGTAGATCTAAAGACGTCTTGTGATAATCCATCGTTAACAGACTCCGTTCTGTGTGTGATTGATCACAAGAGATTTAAGTTGTTTGTGTGCAGGTGTTTATTGAAGATCTAAGAAGATTTATTATTTGAGTTCATAATCTTTGGTGTACACAAAACTTGATCGGCTGGGGATCCAACTATAATCGTATTATCTTTGTGATAACCTTGATTGATTAGTTGAGTACATCGGCATCAATACATTTCTTTGTGATTAATAGTATTGATTGCATAGTCTAAACAATTACTTTGGTAGTTGTTAAATAGATTGATCTAAGAACCCGACAAAGGAGTTTACTGGGATAAATGGAAGAGCCTTTTTTCAAACTCATATCACTTGTTTGAAAAGAGTTGTTCCTTTACTGTTTGGAATACGAAAAGGAATTGTTCCAAGTGCGTGACTTATTACAAGTTGGAGGCGCAGGGATACTGAGGGAACTAGGTGAACTAAAGGTTTAGTTGCTTGGTCTCAACTATACGAAGTCGGTTTAGATTTTGTATAGCGGCTTAATTCTGAGAGTATTTAATTCTGGACAAGGTTTCGGGGTTTTTCTGCATTTGCGGTTTCCTCGTTAACAAAATCTTTTTGTGCTTTTACTTTTATATTTCCGCAATTATAATTGATTTATTATAATTAGAAGTAAATTACACAAACGTTAATCCATAATTACTTGATATAAATCCTATAGTATTTGGTTAAGTCTGAACCTATTATCAAGTATTCATACTTAGTTGTTGTGTTGTCTCGATCTTGTATCCATAGTTAATCACACAAGTTTTCTTATTGTCATATTCTCTCGATCTCGTATCCATAGACGATCACACGAAGTGTGAACCGATTAGTTGTGTTGTCTCGGCTCAGTCCATAGACAATCACTTTCAGAGAAAGGACTTATAGGTGGAAAAGTTTTAGATTGAGGTATATTTGGGTACCCTCGTCTTTTCAATTGGTATCAGAGTAGGAAAACACGAAAGGATCTAACAATCCGTGTTTGGTGCGATCCATCCTGTAAGAAATGAACTCGAGTTCTCATGAATCGACTTCAATTAACATACCTCCAAGATTTGACGGAACAAACTCTCTATGGTGGAAATCTTCTATGAGATCTTTTCTTCAATCACGAGACTTTAATACATGTCTATTAGTCGTTGATGGTTATAATCGCCCGAAAGTGGAAATTCGGAAACTGAGTTTAAATGCTTAGTGGATTTTTCAAACGAAGGAAAGGCTTTTGCTAAGCAGAATTCAGATGGTTTGAATGCTATTATATATATTGTAAGTTGTGATCTACAACATCATGTATCAACATGTCAAACTTCCGAAGAAGCTTGGGATAATCTTCAGATCGTATTCGAAGGAAACACATCAGAGAAAGAAGCTAGACTTCAAACTCTTACATCCGATTGGGAAAACCTTCGAATAGATGACAACGACACTTTTGAAGAGTTTTATATCAAACCTGATGGTAAATGCTTATTTTTGTCCCTTGGAAAGACTATTTATGAAAAGGATATAGTGTGCAAAATTCTCAGATTGTTGTCATCTAGATACGAATCTAATAAGCATGTTGATAAGCATGTAAATGCAACATTTTATACCCATATTTATATTAGCTAGGATACAATATTTTAGTTATTAATACTATTTTAGTGCTTTTGTAGAAAGTACAAGTGAATTCGATCATCCAGCGAATAAACAACAAAATGTGAGACTTAATGGTGTTTGCGACGAAAATGGCAAAATGTGGTTGGCCTGGTACTTCCATATATCAACAACCAAAATGATGAAACAGGGTTGGCCTGGTATTTCCATGTATCAACAACCACAATGATCAAATATGCTGGCCTGGTATTTCTATATATCAGTAGCACTTATTATGTTGGCCTGGTATTTCCATGTATCAGCAACCACAATGATGAAATGGGTTGGCCTGGTATTTCCATGTATCAGCAACCACAATGATGAAATGGGTTGGCCTGGTATTTCCATGTATCAGCAACCTCAATGATAAAATGTGGCTGGCTTGGTATTCACTATATATCAACACCACTAAAGTTCTCCCGGCATCAGAAAGACATCTTGTATAACCGTGGGATTTCAAGTCATTTGTTCCTAATGCATGTTCGTTGCACCATTTACAGATGGAAAGCTCATACAAAGAACTCTCTGCTCAACCAAATACCAGAAATCCACTAGAGGCTTAAGTGGGACGTCGGCCCACTATCACAACAATTGGCAGTGGAATGTACAGAGAACATGCAGAATTCTTTGTTCTTCAAAGCCAAAGAATATTCCATTCTTAGTGGAATGTTTAAGCAGCTGCCTGCCAACATCTTTTAGTAACAGTCTGTTTACAAATGAGAGTCCAGTGGTAATTGGAGGTGTCTGTTGGCTGGAGTTATTATTGTTCCGAGCTGCTCAAGTCCTCGGTGTTGGCAGTGATTGGCTTCACCCAAATATTGTGTTTCGAATTCACACGACGGCTGAGTTAATTGCAGTCAGTGGAGTATTTGGTTGCAGGCAGCAAATCTGGAGTTGGATTCAGAATAAGATGGCAGGACTAATGTTGCAGGCAGTGGTGGATCAACGGGTGGAGATGCTTGAGTTTTTACGAGCAAGGCAAGGAGACAATTCAGGCTACTAGAATTTGGCGGAGTTGTTGACATGGAGGTGGCAAGGATACGAGTTGAGTACAGACAAGAACAGAATTAGTTATTGTTGGTTGGAAGTGGTGTATGGTCGATGGGGATTATGGAAGTGAACTATGGCTGCTACCACTAATCAGCTGGTGATGATCATGATGAAGACAAATGAGAGGATGTGAAGGGTGTTTACTGATTTCGGAGGCGAACGGCCAAGACAGTTCTGAGCTCGAAATGGAGAAAGTAAGGAGATGTTCAGTTGGTCAGGGAGATGGAAATGGGGGCTGTGTTGTGATCGGACTTCGGAAAGCTTGGATTGGGAGAGTATGAATATTGTTGGAGTACATTGGCTGGATAATCGTGATTGACACAAAGAACAGTAGGAACAAGAGACACCAGTCTGTTATGGCAGCAACGATGAGTGCTGCAGCGAAGTTGGAGGAAGGTGCTAAGTCGACCAGGGCGTGGATAGGCAAGTTGGAGCCAGTATTGGACCGGTGGATTGAGCCTTGGCAGATACGATATTTTTCTAGGTCTTACTTTAGTTTTGTTCGCAGCAGCACGGGTATATAAGACGAGGGAGGAAAAAAAAAAGCCGGAGACGGCTGCAGAGCCGTGAAGAGGAAAAGACAAGGGATTGCCTTTTTGATTTTATTTTCTCCATGGTTTGCTAAATCGTTTGTTAGGGTTTAGATGGAAGCCAATTAATTTTTTAAACACTACGATGATATCTCTAATAATAATTCATTGACTAGTAATCTTTCTTCATATAGCTTGATGTTTAATTGTTTACGTGATTTTCTTGATTATTTATGCTTTTCAATTGATATTTCGTGCTTCGGTTAAATCCCTTGACGTAATATGCTTTAGGATTGATATATAATGCTTTAAATCACTACACATGAAGCGAAGGAAATCACAACGGAGAAACTATATTTTAGAATTTAATATATCATCTTCCGAGACATGAGATTGATTTCGAAATTTGTCTTGAGTAATAAATAGAGATTAGTAGAGTTTTTTATGATTGAATTGGTGGAAATCGAAGACCCTAATAACCCTTTCATTTTCTTGGTTACGTCTTTGTTATTTTTATTTCATCTTGTTTGAATTTCTGAAAAAATCCTTAAAACATCATCTTGTTGATTATTCAGTTTTGGTATTAGTTGGTAGAGTATTTTCACACTCCTCGTGGGAACGACCTGTACTTTCCGTTGTTCTACTAGTTAGACATTGTGCACTTGCAGTATTTTATTGTAGGTTTCCCAACCTATCACATGCTATCATAGAAGCAAATGATCTTTCAATACTCTCACGAAGCACACTCGTTGGAAAGTTAAAGATCTTTGATCATGAATCACAGTCTATTAAAACTAAAGGAAAGCTGCAAAAATTCTGAAAGCTCCAATGGAGAAAAATAGACAGATGGATGATTCAGATGAACAGACTGCAGAATTCTGATGATGAAATTGAAAAATCATTATCATTGATTACTAGACAGTTTCGAGATCTCTTAACAAAAAGGAATAACAGATTCATAAAGGATACTCATCGATCTTCTCGACCACATGATCGAGATCCTGTCAAAAAGGATCAGGAAGAAGATAATGAATATCAACCTCAGTACTTTAAGTATAAATGGCTTGGTCATATAGCTAAAGACTGTCCCAATCTTAAAAAATACACTGGAAGCAAGGCTATGGTTGTAACTCTATATGAGACCTCTGATTCATATGATTCTGAAGAAGAAGAAACAACTAATATTGCATTAGTTGTTAATCTTATTTCTTCCCCTCCATTAGTGATTTAACCATTTTAAAAATGGACATGTCTTCCGATGTTATTAAATCATCTAATGGTAAAGGGAAAAATAAGACAAGATGCAAAAACTGTCTCAAAAACAGAATTGCTAAAAGTTGCATAGGCAACCCAAGTCAATCTCAAGATATTTCGTTAGTTCGAGGTAACAAAAAGGAACTCTTTCATACAACACTAGATCCAGAACACTCTGGTTGTTCAATATTCCATAATGAGATAAAATCTCAAACTAATACCACCTGATCGGTATCAGCATTCTTCCCTCACCACGTATGCCAAATTTAGCGAGGAAGAAGAAAGATCAAGGAACTTATGTATAGATTATGGGAATAAAATCTAATAATTGAAAATATTTGAGATATTCGTATTTATAGGAATATTATATTCTCGAAAGTATGAAAATTATAATAAGATCCTTCTCTTTCTTTGGTCATTCCTTATCCGAACTATGAGTCTGGATCCAATGTTTTCTCTTGATAAGATGCTAGGTCAAAAAGATCACTTTAAGAATAAGTCTGCATCTTCTCTTGATATATATAAATCAAAGAGCAAAATCAAAAAGAGAGATTGGCTTAGAAAGAAGGAAAAATAGAATATGCTGAAGAAAGATCAGTGTGTTGAAGCATTGACACACTTATGTGTTCAATAAAAGACATAATTACATGTTCTTGCAAAATCCTTCACGAAAATTTCTCAACTGCAAGAAATTCTGGTCAAACAACAAGGTTATCTACTTGAAGAATTTCACAAGCTGAAGACTGAAAGTAATAATCTACCTTCCTCTAGCATTGAGACGAAGGATTAATTTAGGAAAATAGACATCGGTTTTTGATTTCTTTCAATAATTGTATAAGGTCTATTTTGAATAAAACTATCTATTATCTAGTGATTAAAATTATTATTTTATAATTCTTCTTGTGATATTTTTCGATTACATAGCCTCTGCTTGAATGCTTTATATTATTTCTATGTATGTTATGGGATGTTTGATTTCAGTTTTCATAACCTTAATATCCGATCTCATATTGTGTGAACCCTTATGGTTTGGGTGACTTTTTGATTTAGCGGGATTGAGTTCTAGCCCGTGTTGGTAGGCTTTATCAAAGTATCATAAGGGGTTCCGATTGAAACCAATATGTGAAAAACTCACAATATGTTGAATCGTTTTTGGTTTAGCATAAAATCATATGTGTTTCGGGGTTTTCAACTTTTGCATCGCATTAGTTAAAACCAATTTTCAACCTTTCTATGGTAAAGGTTGGTCCTTGTTGTTGTTCTTTTGTCTTGCGAGAGGATGACAACATAACGGGGGAGAGTTTTATGTGAACTTGCGCTTAATGACATATCTTTCTGGAGAGAAGAGGAAGCGGAATTTGAGGTAACGAATTTGTTAGTTAATCGTTTTCCTGTTTAAGAAAAACCTGATTTTATTGCATATATTTATTGCTTTTGCTTAACAAAATTTCGGCACAATTGATGTTTATTCCATTGTTTGTGTATGGATGTGTGTGTGATTCAATTGTTTCCGGTTAAGAAAAACTGTTGTTATCTTGCTCTATTGTTTGGTATCAATTGTTTATACTTACAAAATTTTGGTGCAATTGTGGTACTTTAATGTCTATGTTTGTTTCAATTGCTTCCGGTTGAGGTAAATAATTATGCAAGTTGATTTATTTGGTTTGTATGAATTTTTTGTGGCTTAACAAAAAGGTTTTCAGGATTAATTGTTTTGTCCAATTGGATTCCGGATAAGAGAAACTAAGTTAATTCTGATCTTAGTTAGACTTATCAAAGTGGAGGTTTCGGTTATTCAAGTCTAATCGAATGCATTAACAAGAAATGCTAGTTAACTAACCTAGTACTTGTCTTGTTTAAAAGTGCAAGGTCTAAGTTATTATTTGAATAATTAGAACCTGATGAGAAAAATAAAGTTAATTCTGATCTTTATTTTGGTCTTATCGAACAAGCGATTGTATTTGTGCAATCGGTTTAGCAAAAGAACTAAGGTGCTTAGGAAATTTTTAATTTGCTAGAATATTAGGGAAAATTGCTTCGGGAAACTGTTTCATTGGTAACATATCAAAAAAAAATTACTTGTAGTTTCAGTTTTGATATTGGTTATCTAAAATGGTCTGTGGAACCTTCGTGCCTAACTCTTATAGGTTGCAAGTCTTTTAATATTTGTAAGATCCTTTCGGCTTGTCTTTTATTTGCTCGTACCTTTGTCATTTTGTGACAAAAAGGGGGAGAAATATATGGAGTAAACAAGTGATTTGGCATCACCAAGGAAAGGACAATGGTGCTTAAACGTTATATCTAACCAAAGAGTAAAGCATAGACTAAGGGGGAGTAACATATCATATTGATACTTGTGGTTATCTTAACTACAAAGGGAATAACAAAGACGTGCAGATTGAAAATCTATCTATCTTACCTTTAGGGGGAGTATTAGCTTTGTTATTATAATGTCAACAACGACATTTATTTATTAAATGTATATAGGTTATTGTGCTGTTGAAACTTGGAATGAAGCGTATGTGTAATGAATTCTTGTAATTTGTTTATCCATATGATGTAAGAGTTTTGTTACTAAAATTGACAAAGGGGGAGATGTTTATAGCATAACTTGGATGAACCCACCAATCGTTGGTATGTCAAGTTTGATTGACATATTTTAGTGAATCAAAACTCATTTAAAGAGTCGCTTGATTATTTACTAGAGTCAACTTCGTATAGGTTATCTAGAAAGTTACTAGGATATGAGACTTACAAGTATTACTCGAGGACTTGAAGAATGTGAAGAAGTAAAGAGCTACAACGAAGACATCATCCTTCCTCTTGAGATTACTAATATTTGACTTGAACTGTTTCATTCCTAACGTATCTTTCAAGTCGTGCATATTGAAAACATAACTGCGAAGCTGTGAATGATTTACTCTAGTTAGACATAGTATTAAGGAATTACAATACGAAGTATAACGTCTATCTTTTGAACTTCGTATATAAGACATCTACATAATCGTATGAATGCTACTGTGATTATGTATGGGTATGGGTCAATATTTCGTCTTAGGAAACAATGTTTTACAGTCGTTTAAAGGAAGTACAATTCATAAACTTGTTTTGTAAATCGAAAGAAAAATCGCTAGGCTTATTGGTATTGTTATTCATTGCAAATATTTGGATTACCAATATGTGTGTTTAGTATAACCGCTCATAACTTATTTATATATCTTGGTAAAACTATTCACAATGCCTGACTTTTGTATTGGTATGACTTTTATTAGTGAAACCGATCTTAAGTAATCACCTGAGATGGTATGATCGATATGTTGTAATTGGTATGACCAACTCTAGACATTGGGTAACGGATCCTAGTAAGAGGTGAAACCGATCACAAGTATGTGGAATCGATCCTTGTAATAGGTTCAACAAGTCTTAGTAATTGGTAACCGATCCTATGACTTGTGCAACCAATCACAAGTAAAATACCACTATATTATGGTAACCGATCCTAGTACCTAGTCAACCAATTTTTGGAAAGCTAGTGTAACCGATCCTAGTACCCACATGGAGGTAGAACCGAAGCCTTGTGTTTTGGTAGAACCGTGAAACCCATTAATGGTGATTTGATAGGATGATCAATCACATAGTTCTTGGAAGTCATATGAACCAATTCTAAACTCGTTTGGGAGTGTGGCAAGTCGGTTCCAGTATTGTAAATATGAAAAAGGATTTACAAAGTAAAGATTTCGACATACTTTGAACATGTGCAGTAATTATTATCTTTTGTTCAAAGATATTCCTCAATAACTAAAGGAAAACCTTGGATCGAAATAAATTGAGAATCTTTTAATTAAGGTTTTTAGTTTTATATGCTTTTAATTTCCAGCAATTAAATGCATATCTTTAGAAAATAAAAATTGATAATGTGCATTTACTAATTGGAGATTTTCTATTGAGATTTCGGTCAATATTTGGACAGAGCATTTCCAGGAATTATGAAAAACGAATTTGGAATTATATTGCATATCTTGAGAATATCTTCGATTTTGGAAATTCCTTGGCGTCCAAACTTCCTTGGTCTATAAATACTGAAGTTTGCATTTCGAGCAAACTAATCCTCAGAGCCAGCAAAACTACCTAGTTGTGTTGTTTCTGGTTGAGCCGTCTATTCGGAGAGGAAAGTACCCTAATTAGGAAAAATCTCTTACGACCGCTTTTTTTAAAGAATTCTTTGGGATTGAGAAGCTCTACAAGTACCGTTGGTGGGAAACTAGATAATTGCAATTTATTATTAGTTTTCGATTGATTTGATTGACTAACGGTTGTTGAACTTTGATTGCACCTAGTTTGTTTATGCTTGAGAATCTTCTCTTCTGATATAAGATTCACTCAAACTAGATCGAAGTTGAAAAAGCGGAGGTCTAACAACACCACCAATATTTTGCTTAGCAATCTGTATGGACAAACTCGAATATACTTTTAAGAGAATCAACAAGACTCAATCAATTAAAAGTATATCCTCTTC
This sequence comes from Papaver somniferum, assembly GCF_003573695.1. Taxonomy (NCBI): domain Eukaryota; kingdom Viridiplantae; phylum Streptophyta; class Magnoliopsida; order Ranunculales; family Papaveraceae; genus Papaver; species Papaver somniferum. The sequence continues at coordinate 101,683,902 of NC_039363.1, read as the reverse complement.
TTGATTTGATTTACTCAAGCAGGAACTGCGAGTTCTAATGCAAGGAATAACTTGGATGGTACCAAAGACCAATATCCAAGGATCAATCAATGACAATCAACAACCAAAGGTTGTATTACTCTAATTGATGATCTAACGCACAACCTGTATTATTTCAATTATAAAGATAAAACAATATAATGCGGAAATTGAAATAACACAGACACCAGAAATTTTGTTAACGAGGAAACCGCAAATGCAGAAAAACCCCGGGACCTAGTCCAGATTGAACACACACTGTATTAAGCCGCTACAGACACTAGCCTACTCCAAGCTAACTTCGGACTGGACTGTAGTTGAACCCCAATAAGTCTTCCACTAATCCAAGGTACAGTTGAACTCTCTACGCCTCTGATCCTAACATGATACTGCGCACTTGATTCCCATAGATGATCTCACCCACAACTAAGAGTTGCTACGACCTAAAATCGCAGTCTTTGACAATAAACAAATCTGCCTCACACAGACAAGTCTATCAAAGGATAAATCTGTCTCCCACAGATAAACCCTAAAGGTTTAGTTCCGTCTTTTGATAATAATCAAGGTGAACAGGAACCAATTGATAATCCGGTCTTATATTCCCGAAGAACAGCCTAGAGTTATAAATCACCTCACAACAATCTTAATCGTATGGTAGAGATACAAGATGTTGCGGAATCACATACAATGAGACGAAGATGTTTGTGATTACTTTTTATATCTTGCCTATCGGAGATATCAATCTCAAGTCAATCAATCTGATTGTACTCGTACGATAGAAGATGCAAGATCAGATCACACAACTACGATAAAAGTAGTATCGGTCTGGCTTCACAATACCAATAAAGTCTTTAAGTCGTTAACCTTGTTTAAGAAGAAGAAAACCAAAGGTTAAAGGATAATCGACTCTAGCACGCAAACTAGTATCACATGTAAGGTGTGGGAATTAGTTTTGCACAATACTAGATGTCTCCTTTATATAGTCTTTAAAATCAGGGTTTGCAATCAATGTTAGCTTAGTAACAAAGCATCCAATATTCACCGTTAGATGAAAACCTGATTTAGATTCAAGCTAATATTTCTCAACCGTTAGATCTAAAACTTAGCTTGTTATACACACTTGATAATGTACGCTTCTAGGTTTGTTAACCGTACCCAAACGTACGTACTTGTTGGTTCAACAATAGTTAACCAAATGGTTAGCCATATGAGCATTTCATATCAACCATGTTCTTCTTCACCATAACTAGTTCAAATGACTTCAAATGAACTAGTTAGAGAGTTGTTCAATTGCAAGGAAATCTTATGTACTACACAAGACACAGTTGAAGCAAAGATGATTTGATTCACTTGAATCGGATCATGAACTTTTATAGCCACGGTTTGCAAACTTCATTCCTTAGTATTTTTAAGTTTAAGTTCAGAAATCATCTTCAGATATATAACCTTCTCAAGTTCGTAAACTAGGTTCTCGGACTTAAGTTACCGGGCAGAGTTTACAAACTCCAGCAGAAATTCTCGGGTATGAGATCTTCGCCGGTTCGCGGACTGGGTGATAGGTGTCTAAAACACCTTAATATTTATCTATTGTTTGTGCTTTCTTTGCTTAGTTTTCTTGTAAATTATGTATCTTATGTTTGCTTTAGAGTTTTAGGTACAAGGAAAAATGGTGCAACTGTTGTTGGAGGCGGAACTATTTCTCATTATTTGCTTCTATTTCTTCATCTCTGGCTGAAAGGCATGTCGTATTTAGTGATGCAAATTCATATGTCTGAAAAGCATGACAGCTTTAGTGATGTTTAAAACTTGAAGAGTAGAAGTGGATATGAGAAGTAAGAGACGGTTGTTGTTGGTGGAAGAATTCGAAGAAGATAAAAAGCGTCATTTCATTGCGAGCAAGTTTTATCGGGAACACAATGGAGGATACATGACAGTCGACGTCACCAATACAAGTCAACATAAGGGCTGCCATTTGGCTGGTCCTTATCCTATTCACGGGGGCCTAGAGTCATTCTGGGTACCTCCTATCTACTTCACTTGAGTGGATATAGTCACTCCCATTCCAACACAAAACCTAAAAATCAGTATTCCTTTTCTCGCTTACATCTCTGTCTGAAATTGAGAAAAGATAGGATCCAGTAAGGTGGCTGGCATAGAGGAGAAGAGATGGATCTGTTCATGATGAAATTAACGGAGTTCAGAAATGATCTGGGAGGAATTAGCTAGTGGGTGATGTCGATCTAGAAGAAATGGTGGAGAAATTAGGGTAAGATGATGTTGTTTCTGTTAATTGAATCTGAGAAGGATGTTAGGGTTTGTAGGATGATGTTTCTGTGAGTTCAAAAGGTGGGTTCCAGTTTACTTCAATCTTAGACAGCCTTGATGAGAAATTGAGAAGGAATAGAATATGGGTTTGAGACGAATTGGGGTTTCTGTTTGTGAACTGCTAATGTAATTGAAGAGATGGTGATGATTCTGATGGTGAAGCTCATAGAAGAAATGGGTTTCTACAGGGTTCCGTTGTGTTGAAATTCATGGGAGATTAAAGTGGTTACTGCCACTGGTTTATGGGAGATGAATTGAGCACAAGAGATAGCTGAAGTATGAACTTGAAGCAGAAAGGACACAAGAATTGAAGACATGGTACTAGAAGGAAGAGCTGGTGATGAACAAGATAGGAGCTCATTCTTGAGCTGAGCAGGTGTGGTAGGCGATTTTGTTGTGTACTGTGCAGATGAGAAGAATGGATATGGATGAGATTTGGGTTCTCTGTGAATGATATGAAGAATGGAAGTGGTACTGGAAATCATGGAATTGACATTGTTGTCGGTGCTGTGTGGTGGTGGTAGAATGAGGTTGAGTTTGAATTGCAATTGCAGAAGATGGCGCTGGGATTAGATGCATGTTAGGGCAAGAGATTGCAGGTGCAGTTCGAGGCAATGAATGAGAAGTTGTGTATGTTCGTGCTGGGGAAGCTACAGATTTGCAGTTGTTGCAGAAGCTACAGAAAGAATGGGATTATAAGATGAAGTTGCAGTTAGGTCTGTGTTGTTGGTGTTGTCTACAAGGGTGCAGTTGCAGTTTATGATGGAGAAATGGAAACGACAGTCTATGGTTATGGCATTGTAGGTGAATGAGAAATGCATGTCTGAGCAGTTTGGTTGGGTCTTAACTGATATGGCAGGTGGACTGTGAAAAGGGTGATTGGATTGTTGCAGTTGTGGTTACGTTGAAGAATGTGCCGAGACTGGTGTTGTCGAACTCATGGAGATGCTGATATGATTGTGCAGCTGCAGTGGCAATGGAGCAGTGCCTAAGAAGAAGTTAGAAGAGAGGTGGTTGTGCTTATGTTGCTGTGATGAAAGCTAAAGCAGTGATATGGAGAGTGGAAGAGTAGCTGTTGCTATACATCTGAGTTACAGATCTGGTGCTGCTCAGATGGCAAGTAGACAAGGGGGAAGTGCAGCTTGTGCTATGGACTGATGGAACAAAGTATGGGTGTTTGAGTTGAATGGTGCAGAACGAAGTGTGGCTGAGAATTACAAAGAAATTACAGTGGTGTTTGGTGGCTTGTGTTGCAGGGATAGTTGTTGTACTGTTGCAATGGTTGTGACAGAACTGTGCTGCCAATGTGGTTAATGGAGTTGGTGCTGGTTCTAAAGCAGGGATTGAGACATGAGTGAAGTGGAGTTGCAGAATGACAAGACTAGAAAGAACACAAGCTAAAGAGAAGGTGTAGACCATCACGGCGCAACATTAGGTGCAGGCCAGTACAAATGGCTTATGCCATGGAAACTCAGTCAATTCAGCCCAGTTAGTTTACCTGAATGGCTGACTCGGTCCTGACTATCTGACTCATTACCTTGACTCGGTCTGAACGAGTTGACCCGATCGATTGACTCGTTTGACCGGTGACCGGATGGACTATGTCGGTCACCTGAACTACTTTATGGTGATCTTCCGACCAACTTACGGCTTCCTTGTGGGACCTCCGGTGACAAATTTTGGGTACAATTTCTACATGGGTTCTTCCCACACATGGGCTTGGAGGACTTCTATTTAATGGACTTTTGAGAATATGACCTAGTTTTGGACACAAGAAAGTTACAAAAGGAGAGAGAGACTTCGACAACTTGGGATATCACGTATTATTTTCTACTTGGAGCTTTGGAGAGAACTTCTTCTAGGGTTTGCTTTTGTTTGTTTTCATCTTCTTTATTTTATTGATTATGATTATGATGAACTCCATTATTATGAGTAAATAAATACAATTATTGGTTATGGGATAAAAGTTGATTTCTCAAGCATGTTATTTGATTCTATGAATTAGTTTTGTCTCAACTTTATTGTTTATGATTCATGGTTTATTTTATCATACGATTTGATTGTTTGATTGGTTGAGTCCGGAATCAATCCGATTTGCTTTCATATCTAGAGCTATATTAGGGTTTTCAATACGAAAAAGTTGTTTGTCCCTGATTTTAAGTAGCATAATTGTGGGCAGTGCTTGTAGTGATATATCCTACTAGTCGCATATGAATCATAACCTTGGTTAAAACGAATTAGTGCTTTTACACGTTTGTTTTCTTTGATTAGTCTTATTCCATAAATCTAAAGCTTTTAGGGAGTTAAACTTAATTATGCTTTTACACTTTGGGTTGCTTTCTAGGAAGATTTCACATATGCATCTTTTAATGTGGTTGTGATGAAATTAGGGAATTAGCGGTATATTCTTGCGATCAAGGTATCCTAGGACTTTTAATAGATGAGAGATTAAAATATCAATTCTAGTCATTGCTAAAAATATATGTTTGTGATGATACTATCCCGTGACCAATATCTTCTCCTTATTGATTATTCAAATTATCTTTATTGCTTTCAATTATTTTATTTGCTTTGATAAAACAACAAAAATCCCCCTTGGTTACTTAAGAAACTAAAATTTTATAACAACAAAAGCCTCTCTGTGGATACGAACTCTTTCCTACCACATACTATATTTATTGTAGTTAAGTAAGAAAGTGAAATTATATTTGACGGTTGAAAACCGATCAAATTTTGGCGCCGCTGCCGGGGATGCATACGTCTTGTTATTAAGTTTTTAGTTTCTTATCATTACTTCCGCTTCCATATTTGCTTTTTGTTTCTTGTCTTGTTTCTCACTTGTTTGCGAGAATTATTTTCAGGTACCTAATCCCTGGCTTCTAAATATTGGAACTATCCAAGGTGCGGAATAGCCACTCGAATAGGCACAATACTCCAACCAAGTCAAGGTACAGCGGAAGAACAACAGTTAGAAGTGGAAGAAGAGTTACAACAACAAGTTCTAGAACAAGAGGAACCGGTTGAACAATAACCACCTTTTGAAGAATAAGAAGAAGAAGCAATGGGTGATGCAAATCGTACATTCAAGGACTTGGCATCTCAAAAGTTGGATACACAACAAGGGTGTATTCAAACAAACTCTACTTTTGAGATCAAGCCGGGGTTGCTTAGAGAATTACCGAAGTTCCATGGCATGGTGAATGAAGACCCAAACAAGCATCTTATGTACTTCCACACCATTGTCACGGCCATGCTTCCAGCGGATATTGAAGCGGATGGTGCAATGTTGAAAGTTTTTCGATTCTCGTTGATGGATAGTGCTAATGATTGGTTTTGTTATTTACCTCCCAGAAGTATCACAACATGGAATGGGTTGAAGAAACTATTTTTAGAGAGGTATTTTCCTGCATCAAAGGCTACTAAAATTCGCAAGGAGATTTGCGGGATGAAGCAAAATGTGGGAGAATCTTTATATGAATGTTGGGAACGATACAAGAGATTGGTGGCAAGCTTACCTCACCATCAATTCAGCGACGCGATGATTATCCAATACTTCTATGAAGGACTCCAATCAAGCGATAAGAATCTTCTTGACGTTGCGGGTGGTGGTGCACTAGTGAGCAAAACGGTGGCACAAGCTAGAGAATTGATTGAAAACATGGCAGCAAACTCCCAACAATTCTTGAGTCGTGGTTCGGATGTGCTTCTTAAGAGAGTAAATGAAGTGAGCGAGGTGGAGGAACTTCGTCAACAAATGGGTAACATGAGAGCTATAATGCAACAAGTTGCAGCCGCGTTGATACCAAGTTCTTCTAAAGGGTATGAAGACTCTAATGAACAAGCTAATGTGATCTTCCCAAATCAGCAAAGACGGTATGATCCCTACTCCAACACTTACAATCCGGGATGGATAGATCACCCCAATTTTAGCTATGCGAACAAGCAAGGAGCGGTTCAACAACCTAATTTCAACCATCCGAGTGGATTTCAACCTCAACAACAACAATTCCATCCGCGTCAACAATTTCACCAAACACAACAACAACAAAAACAACTTCAAAATCAGGGGTCAAGTATGGAAGAGTTGCTGGAATATTTTATGCAAAGGACGGAGAGCACGATTAAGGAGTTGCAAACTCAATTTGGTTCTATGGATATTGAGTTGAATCAATTAAAGGAACAAAATAGTGGGACACTCCCTTCTCAACCTATTAACCCAAAAGGGGATGTGAATGCTATTACGTTGAGAAGTGGTACACAACTTGTGCAACCCGAAGTTACTTATTCGGGCAAGGTGGAAACACCAAAGGAACCTATTTTGGAGGAGAAAAATGAGGATTCTCCCCAAACTTCTGAGGTACCTGTTCCTAACTCTAAAACTCCGGTTTCTACTTATGTTCCTCCTTTACCTTTTCCTCGCAGATTCGCAAAGTCCAAGATGGAAGAACTAGAAAAGGAGATTTTAGACGTTCTAAGAAAGATTCATGTGAACATACCGCTCGTAGATGCTATAAAGAAAATCCCAAAGTATGCAAAGGTGTTGAAGGACTTGTGATGAGTGCTAAAAAGTGCATATTTCTATATATTTTTGTTGGCATTTAACTCATCTTTTGTGCAGTAATTCTACATTTTATCCCATATTCTGTATTTTCATTGTTTTCAAGAATAAATATTTTTCTTACTTAATTTTATATTTTTAGGTAATAAATAAAGTATGGATGAATTGCGGAGCGGAATAGAGCAGAAAAGTAGTGAAAAGCCGGGAGGAGTTACGCAAGGAAGCCGCGAAGAACGTTGTGCATAAGACCAAGAGGCTAGGAATGGGCTTGAAGAAGAAGAATTGTCCTTAAAGAAGATATGGGATTGGCATACCCAAGGCCCAAAGCCCTTTCTCAAACCCATTTCCACTATCCAAGCCCGTCTCGGATTTCAGCCGTCAGATCGAAGCATTTCAGCATCCTACGGTCGCTCCATCATCGCACATCAAACTCCGAAGCTCCCGCTTTACATCGCAACGCCCATCTCCATCTTGGGCCGTCCTTTTCGTTGCATTCCTCCATCCGACGGTCGCTACCCACAGCCTCCCACCTCACCGTTGGATCCACCTACCATCGTCACATCCCACAGACCAGATCGCGAAACGTCATCCCTCGCTGAAACCGCTCAACACTACAGTACCAAACACCCTACACCTCTACCAAACGCCCCCTACCCCAAACTCAGTCGACCTCTTTCTTCTCCACCTTACCCTGCTGCAAAACCACCTCTCCCTGCAACTGTCGCCACCACCTTCTCCCTGCCACAGCCACCCTAGTTCCGCCACCATCATCACCCTATCGCCCAACAACCAAAACCCATCTCCCCCCTAGCCCTCTAGTTCCCTATTTTCTCACTTTTTCACGCTTCTTTGTCTGAAACCCTAGGCGTGAAAAACTGATGAATTAGGTAACCTAGAGTTGCAATTGGCGCATGAGAAGAGGTCAGGGAGCAATTACAAGGCATGGGTCGACGATTTCAAGGATCAATTTCAAAAAATTAGGTAACCCTAATTCAACTGATTTTTGGGGAAGAACCCTAATTTTGTAGTTTTGGGAATTTGGGTCTGTGGGTATAAATATGTATTGTTGGGTTGTGTTAAAGACATGCCTGGATTAGCCTGCATCCAGAACTTTCAAGTTCTGTTAATTTTTAATTTACAAGCTCAATTTCAGTTCATGTCCTGTTAATGTTAATTGTTATGTTATGTTGTCTCCTGTTTGTGTTCTGTGTGTGATTGTATTATCCATGTTATGTTTGTGTTAACTAGTTTGTGTGTTTTGTTTCTACACATGATCCTGTAAGTCCCCTGTTGAACTCACATGTTCTTATTCTGAGTCTTAATGCTTGACAACCATGAGGACTCTTAACTGCAACATGTTCTAATTCCCCACTAGGGTGAGAAAACAACTGAACCATGATGGTTAGCTATTAGGATGGTTTTTGCTGAGCTTAAAATAGCTTAGGCTAGTTAGACTCCTAAAAGCCCAACTGATTTGTGATTAGTGGTGCTGTAAGAAGACCACTAATGCTAGGGGTCAGTGGTGGCTCTAAGGAATTAATCAGCTACATTAGTTAGTAAGCCACTGCCTAGTTAGTCTGTGATTGGTTGTGCCTTAAACAGACAGCCAATACTAGGGGTTAGCTAAGGCTGTAAGGTTGGTTAACTAGACATTTGACAAAAACTTAACCTAGGTGAACTGGCTAGGTAAAGGGAATTCTCATCCATCTCCTTGCACTTCCCATCCACAATTTCTTTTCCATGTTTTGATTAAATTGTTCTTGAATTTTCTTTGTTTCTTTGCCTCTTAACTTCATTGCCTTTGGCTCACTGCCACTGAATTTTCTGTTGCTTTGCTTCTCTTATTCCACTGCCCTGCAGCTGCTGTGCAGCACTTGTTCTGCATTGCCTTTCCTTCCCTTGCAGTTGCTGCAGCTGCCCTTCTGCTGCTGCTGTTGCTGTTGTCTGCTGCAGCACTACTGCTGCATTGCTCTCTTCCTCTGTCAAGCTGCTGCTGCTGCTGTGCAGCACTTGTGCTGCTGCTGCTGTTGTTGCTGCTGCTTCCTGCAGCCAAGCAAAGGCCCATCAAGCTGAGCCCAATCCAATTCAGGCTTAACCAAAGCCCAGTTGTTTAATCCAAAGGCCTAGTTCAATAGCCAAGCCCAATACATTTCATTCCAGAAGCCCAAAGCCCAATTACTGTGAAAGACCATTTCACTGTTAGGGTGAAATTGAGCCCAAAGCTCAATCAAAGGCCAAAGCCCAATTACACTTCAAAGACCAACTGAGCTTGGGCTCAGTTCATTTTATTGTGAACAAACCCATTAGCACTCAAAGCCCAATTTAAGCCAAAAGGCTTCATAGCCCAATAGCAATTTAGGAACCCAATTAGCTAAAACACCTCCAAACACACCCGATCTCTGTGGATCGACCCGTACTTGCACGAGATACAACCGATGACCGTGCACTTGCGGTATTACTGTAGGCCCCCGTTTTCATTGCGCTTAATTTATACACCCTTTCAAGGCCTGCAAAGTTTTTGGCGCCGCTGCCGGGGATTGGTGCTGTGTTTTATCTGTGTTTTTCTTAGCTATTTTTGCATTTCACTGCATAGCATTTGCATCTGCATCTGCTTCACTTCATTTGATGTTGGACCTGCTGTTCTGAACCTGTTTTTCCTCTGCTGGGACGCCACCAAGGAAAAGAACCAAAACCCAACTGGGTTTTTGCAACAATATCAGAGCAGCTGGGCTGTGCTAAAAAGGTAAGCCTAAACCCATTCCATTGAGAGAACCCAACCTGTGGGCTTCCAATTTTTAATTGTGGGCTTGTAATAATTAACCCAATTTTTTGGGCTTTTTATTTTTCTATTTTGGGTTTGTAATAATTTATTTTTGGGCTTGTTTAAATTCTTTCATTGGACTTGTATTTTGGACTCTGGGTTTAAACCCAGCTGAGCTTATAACTGATTGTGGACTTGTATTCCACTCAAAAGTGGACCTCGAAACCAAAGTTTTAAAACAAACGTCGGGCCTTAACCAACTGGGCCAAATTAAACTTTCAAAATTAAAACTTGGATTTTCGTAGGCCGCAGCCTTCATTTCATTAGAGGCTTGCACAGTGGGCTTGCTCCCATTTCAAAAACCAAATTTTTATTTTCTTCTTTTTATTATTTAAAAAAAAAAAAAAAAAAAAAAAAAAATTTACTTGCTCCCAGATTTTGAAACCAAATTTTATTCTGCTCCCACATTAAAAACCAAAATTTTTTCCCATTAAAACCAAATGTCTCCCGCCAAAACCAAATTTTTTCCCAACAAAACCAAATTTTTCCAAAAAGTCCAATCCCTTAAAAACCAAATTTTGAGCTTTGTAAACTCTTTACTTAGCCTTTGAGCCCAATCATGTCTAGATCTTTTTCTACAGTTGGGGAATACAACGAATCCCTTAGAGAACTTGCGTATGGACAAACTTCACGTTATGAACCTCCCACAGACCATGATGTCAATAGTTATAGGAATTATTATGGACATTTTCAAAGTCCCGAGCCTCAATACATGAACCCTAATGACTATTCGCACATGCATCGTTTGCCACAACGTGAAAATGAACATTTTGCTAGTGCCTCACTCACACAATCATCTCTTGTGGATCAATTAGAAGCTCGGATCGCAGCTTTAGAAATGCAATCACATGAGGAATCTGTCACATCTAATTTTCTTAGGCAACCTAAAATCTATGCATGTCCCGCATGTGGTAGTTTAGACCACCCTGTTGAGAATTGTCATATTTTGCATAATTTTAGGCAATCTAGAGAAAATCCAAGGTATGAAATGCCCATAAATTGTGAGAATGGTAGTCATTGGGACCATAATCAATCCTTTGAGGGTTGCGATCAATCTTTTATACACCCTAATGACCATGCACACATGTACCAATCACCACAATTTGAACATAAAGAATTTTGTACTCCCATGAATTTAGACTCCACCACAGAAGCTTTCAGACTCAGTGAGCAAAACTTCGATAGATCTACATCACGAATTCAGGCATATTTAGATCAGATTTTGCTTCACCTACAAAAGGAGGAAATTCATGAGGAAATGTATGTTGTCCCTAATGAAGTGTCTAGTCCCATTCATGTAAATGATGTTGAATATGAACCTAATTTAGAGGAACATGAATCGACTAACGACACCACCACTTTTAATGAGGACCAATATGCATGCTACCATGATGATGATTATGATGATTATGATGATGTGTTAGAAGAACATGAAAATATTGTGGAACCTGTTAGTTCAATAACATATGGCTTCTCGCCCTCGACCTTCATGAATGTTGTTTTTTCTAATACTCATTGTAATTCATATGATTTTGATATTGACATGGGATTCGTACAATTATTCTGTGAAGATGAACATGACATAGGAATAGTTGAATCTTCTGTAGACACTAATATGCATGAAAATATATGATGTGTCTGATTCTCTACCTAGGTCACATTGTGATATTTCTCCTGATTGCCGATGCATGAGAATGAATTTGTTGATGATGTTGATGATTCTGAGTGTGAACTTTCTAAACTGATTGATGATTGTGAGCATGATGTGACATGTGTAGATGATTTAGGAGATTTTGATTTGATTAATAATGACGCACCTATTCTCCTACATGAGTCACAATCTGTTGGCCTTCCACCCAACCTAGATTTGGTTTGTAACAAAAATTTTAAACCAACTTTTCTGAAAATTCCTAATCTAGGATTGGAACTGTGTGCTCCCAAGTCCTCTTGGACTATTTTGCTTCTAAGTATAATACATTGAGGAACCACAGTTGGAATTAGCATGTTTGCCCGTCCCTAGCACAGTTCACTTTGAGCTAGACCTTTGCATGATGAACCCCCAAAACTGCGAGATTTTGTTTCAAAATTTATCGTTGAAAATCCAGGTTTGGGGGTAGCTCATTTTGTTTCACAGTTTCACTTGCGCCTACCATATTTTATTTGTGTGAAGCTGTTGAAACCTTTACACTTTGTCTTTTGGGTTGATCCTCAACTCTTTAGACTTTTGGTGTATGGTGAAATTTTTGTATATAATCCAGTAGATAAAATTTCTTAAAAAACCTTTTTTCCATTTGTATATATTTTGCTAATCCAATATGATCTCGGCTGAAATATGTTGGATTTTTGCCTTGAATAACGGAGTTTTAATTCTGCTTTCGCCGTACAATCGGGTATTCTCTCTCCTTTTACTCTACTCAGCATGTCCCTTTCCATATGTTGCATTTTAATCCTTTCCATATTTTGAAACATTGAGGACAATGTTTAGTTTAGGTTTGGGGGTATAGAGTAGATGCCACGATAATATGCTATAATTGAAAACAAAACTCCATCTTTTTGAAAAAATTGAAAAATTCCAAAAAAAAAGAAAAAAAAAATTTCAAAAAATCAAAATTCAAAAAATAAATTAAAAAATGAAAAATCATAAAAAATGGAGCTCATTTACCTTGAAATGTTGACTCTTGTGCAAATATGTATTTTTATTAGGAGTCTTAGTCTAGATATTTAGGCACCCTGATTCTAGCACAATTCACATAGTGATAAGAAATTTGCACGCGCACGATCTACCAATACATGTATGGCCTCGATCTTCAAGGTGTTTGATAGGAAGTTACGATTGCCAATCACTTTAGAATACTGAACGAAACTTGACTAGCTTGTTCTTTGGTTGGTTGGGATAGAAGGTGGAGGTTACATTAAGAAAGACAACCATCGAATTTAACTGGGTGCATCAAAAAGGGCTACCTCTTGCAAAGTGTCATGTAATTTTGTTTCCTTTTGTATGTATCAAAAGTGTTTCCTTGTTCTCAAAAAAAAAAAAAAAAAAAAAAAAAAAAAAAAAAAAAAAAATCAAGTATTTATCAATTCATCATCTCTTGTTCCAAAAATAAAAAGAGAATAGTAAATGTAAATAAGAGTCATGTAATTAGTCATTTTGTTGTAATAAGCAAGGAGGGTGTATGCCATTGATGTACAACGCGAGTAATTGTGAAATACCTCCAACTCATTCACAATTCTCGTAAAGTCCGGACAGCTAGCTAGATTTCGACCTCAGTTCTTAGCCTGAGAAACTATCTCTTGGTGATTAGTAGTCATGACTTCAGATCTTTCTTTACACATGTGTAGATACACTTTACACTCTTATCACATGTCTTTTTTTGTTATCAGTGCTAGGATTGTGCCTTCGATAGCTAGATTGACATCTCATTTTGCTGTGAGCTTAAACTGTTTTGCACATGTCACATTTGATGGAATCTGAGCTTATATTTTGTCCTAGGTTTTGTAGGCACACCTCTGGTAAACCTTCACGAGACTTCACTCGTCCACTAGGGACACTTAGTGGTTTAAAAGGCTTAGTGCATACGCTAAATGCATTCGAGAGACCAGCGACAGTGGTATAGTTAGGATTTCCTTAGTTTTGTTTTACTTGAGGACAAGTAAAATTCAGGTTTGGGGGTATTTGATGAGTGCTAAAAAGTGCATATTTCTATATATTTTTGTTGGCATTTAACTCATCTTTTGTGCAGTAATTCTACATTTTATCCCATATTCTGTATTTTCATTGTTTTCAAGAATAAATATTTTTCTTACTTAATTTTATTTTTAGGTAATAAATAAAGTATGGATGAATTGCGGAGCGGAATAGAGCAGAAAAGTAGTGAAAAGCCGGGAGGAGTTACGCAAGGAAGCCGCGAAGAACGTTGTGCATAAGACCAAGAGGCTAGGAATGGGCTTGAAGAAGAAGAATTGTCCTTAAAGAAGATATGGGATTGGCATACCCAAGGCCCAAAGCCCTTTCTCAAACCCATTTCCACTATCCAAGCCCGTCTCGGATTTCAGCCGTCAGATCGAAGCATTTCAGCATCCTACGGTCGCTCCATCATCGCACATCAAACTCCGAAGCTCCCGCTTTACATCGCAACGCCCATCTCCATCTTGGGCCGTCCTTTTCGTTGCATTCCTCCATCCGACGGTCGCTACCCACAGCCTCCCATCTCACCGTTGGATCCACCTACCATCGTCACATCCCACAGACCATAGCGCGATACATCAAACTTCGATGACCGCTCAACACTAAACACCTAAGTGTATACCCACAAACCAAACAACCCTAGCCAAACTAGTCGACCTCTTTCTTCTCCACCTTACCCTGCTGCAAAACCACCCTCCCTGCAACTGTCGCCACCACCTTCTCCCTGCCACAGCCACCCTAGTTCCGCCACCATCATCACCCTATCAACCAACAACCAAAACCCATCTCCCCCCTAGCCCTCTAGTTCCCTATTTTCTCACTTTTTCACGCTTCTTTGTCTGAACCCTAGGCGTGAAAAACTGATGAATTAGGTAACCTAGAGTTGCAATTGGCGCATGAGAAGAGGTCAGGGAGCAATTACAAGCATGGGTCGACGATTTCAAGGATCAATTTCAAAAAATTAGGTAACCCTAATTCAACTGATTTTTGGGGAAGAACCCTAATTTTGTAGTTTTGGGAATTGGGTCTGTGGGTATAAATATGTAGTGTGGGTGTGTTGTAAAAACCATGTTTGGATTAGCCTGCATCCAGAACTTTCAAGTTCTGTTAATTTTTAATTTACAAGCTCAATTTCAGTTCATGTCCTGTTAATGTTAATTGTTATGTTATGTTGTCTCCTGTTTGTGTTCTGTGTGTGATTGTATTATCCATGTTATGTTTGTGTTAACTAGTTTGTGTGTTTTGTTTCTACACATGATCCTGTAAGTCCCCTGTTGAACTCACATGTTCTTATTCTGAGTCTTAATGCTTGTCAACCATGAGGACTCTTAACTGCAACATGTTCTAATTCCCCACTAGGGTGAGAAAACAACTGAACCATGATGGTTAGCTATTAGGATGGTTTTTGCTGAGCTTAAAATAGCTTAGGCTAGTTAGACTCCTAAAAGCCCAACTGATTTGTGATTAGTGGTGCTGTAAGAAGACCACTAATGCTAGGGGTCAGTGGTGGCTCTAAGGAATTAATCAGCTACATTAGTTAGTAAGCCACTGCCTAGTTAGTCTGTGATTGGTTGTGCCTTAAACAGACAGCCAATACTAGGGGTTAGCTAAGGCTGTAAGGTTGGTTAACTAGACATTTGACAAAAACTTAACCTAGGTGAACTGGCTAGGTAAAGGGAATTCTCATCCATCTCCTTGCACTTCCCATCCACAATTTCTTTTCCATGTTTTGATTAAATTGTTCTTGAATTTTCTTTGTTTCTTTGCCTCTTAACTTCATTGCCTTTGGCTCACTGCCACTGAATTTTCTGTTGCTTTGCTTCTCTTATTCCACTGCCCTGCAGCTGCTGTGCAGCACTTGTTCTGCATTGCCTTTCCTTCCCTTGCAGTTGCTGCAGCTGCCCTTCTGCTGCTGCTGTTGCTGTTGTCTGCTGCAGCACTACTGCTGCATTGCTCTCTTCCTCTGTCAAGCTGCTGCTGCTGCTGTGCAGCACTTGTGCTGCTGCTGCTGTTGTTGCTGCTGCTTCCTGCAGCCAAGCAAAGGCCCATCAAGCTGAGCCCAATCCAATTCAGGCTTAACCAAAGCCCAGTTGTTTAATCCAAAGGCCTAGTTCAATAGCCAAGCCCAATACATTTCATTCCAGAAGCCCAAAGCCCAATTACTGTGAAAGACCATTTCACTGTTAGGGTGAAATTGAGCCCAAAGCTCAATCAAAGGCCAAAGCCCAATTACACTTCAAAGACCAACTGAGCTTGGGCTCAGTTCATTTTATTGTGAACAAACCCATTAGCACTCAAAGCCCAATTTAAGCCAAAAGGCTTCATAGCCCAATAGCAATTTAGGAACCCAATTAGCTAAAACACCTCCAAACACACCCGATCTCTGTGGATCGACCCGTACTTGCACGAGCTACAACCGACGACCGTGCACTTGCGGTATTACTGTAGGCCCCCGTTTTCATTGCGCTTAATTTATACACCCTTTCAAGGCCTGCCAACTTGTGTACCAACAAGAAAAGGCTCAAGAGAATGAAGTGCTAAGTGTGGGGGAGAATGCTTCAGAAATCTTACAACACAAACTCCCACTGAAATGCAAGGATCCGGGTAGCTTTGAAATTCCCGTCACAATTGGTAACACTATATTTAACAAAGCTATGTTGGATTTAGGTGCATCCGTTAATGTTATGCCTGCGTCCATGTATAATTCACTTGAGTTAGGTCCTCTTAAAAAGTCTGGAATTGTGTTGCAATTAGCCGATCGCTCTAATGTTTACCCAATGGGTATTGTTGAGGATGTTCTTGTGCAGGTTAATCAACTTGTATTTCCAGCTGACTTTTGCGTGTTAGAGATGAATGAAGGTTCACCGGACTCGTCTCTTCCATTGCTACTTGGGCGTCCCTTCATGAAAACGGCGAAAACCATTATTGATGTGGACAAGGGAACGTTGACTATGGAGTTTGATGGAGAAATAATATGTTTCAATATTTTCGAGACGATGAGATATCCTAGTGATGTCGACTCTTGTTTCTCCATTGATGTTATGGATACATTGGCACAACAAGTGTTCGAATTGAATGGTGATGATGCCTTGGAAACCGTTTTAACTACATCCATGGATAATGGTATAGAGTGTGGTAATGAAGTCAAGGAAGCCCTTGGTGATCTTAATTCACTACAAGGATGCCTGGAAACTCATAATATATCTTTTATTTCTTTACCATGCAGCGATGAAAAACTTTTACCATCTATTGTTAAATCTCCAAAATTAGAATTGAAACTCTCCCAAGTCACTTAAAGTACTTGTACTTGGGTGACAAGGAAGAGTTACATGTGATTGTTTCTAACGAGCTTAGTGAATTACAGGAGCAAAAACTTCTAAGGGTACTAAGGAAGTACAAGACGGCCATTGGATGGATAATCGCTGATATCAAGGGTATAAGCCCTGTCGTTTGTATGCATAAGATTCGTTTGGAGGACGATGCAAAGCCTACAAGGGAAGCGCAACGTCGTTTGAATCCTCCCATGATGGAAGTTGTGAAAAAGGAGATACTCAAGCTTTTGGAAGTGGGTGTTATATACCCCATATCCGATAGCAAGTGGGTAAGCCCGGTGCAAGTGGTACCATAGAAATCAGGTGTGACGGTGGTGGAGAATGATAAAAATGAACTTGTCCCAACTCGTGTGCAAACCGGTTGGAGGGTTTGTATTGATTATAGAAAATTGAATGCCACAACTAGGAAAGATCATTTTCCATTACCTTTTATTGATCAAATGCTTGAACGTTTAGTTGGACATTCTTACTATTGCTTCCTTGATGGCTATTCAGGTTATAATCAGATTGTGATAGCACCGGAGGATCAAGAGAAAAATACTTTCACTTGTCCGTTCGGTACTTTTGCTTATAGAAGGATGCCTTTTGGCTTGTGCAATGCTCCAGCTACCTTTCAAAGGTGTATGATAAGTATCTTTTCAGAATATGTTGAAAACATAATCGAAGTGTTCATGGACGACTTTATTGTCTTTGGTGATTCATTTGACCTTTGCTTGAACAATTTTTCACTAATCCTTGAACGATGTGTTGAAACAAATCTTGTGCTGAACTAGGAGAAGTGCCATTTTATGGTAACTCATGCATAGTTTTAGGCCATATAATATCTTCTAAAGGCTTGGAAGTTAATAAATCTGAGATTGAACTTATTCGTGCTCTAACCCCTCCCACTACGGTGAGGGAGATACGCTCTTTTCTTGGACATGCATGTTTTTATCGTAGGTTTATCAAGGACTTTTCCAAGATAACGTCACCACTTTGTAATTTATTGCAAAAAGATGTGGTTTTTAACTTTGATGAAAAGTGTGTGGAGGCATTCAATCGCTTTAAAGAGCTTTTGATTTTAGCCCCTATCATTAAACCACCGGATTGGAGCAAGCCTTTTGAGCTTATGTGTGATGCTAGTGATTATGCGGTTGGTGCGGTGCATGGGCAGCGTGTGGGGAAGATACCTCATGCTATTTATTATGCTTCTAGAACGTTAAATGAGGCCCAACAAAACTACACAACCACTGAAAAAGAGTTGTTAGGCATTTTTTTTGCTTTGGAAAAGTTTCGCTCTTATCTAATTGGTACAAAAGTTGTTATCTTTTCTGATCATGCAGCACTTAGGTACTTGCTAATGAAGAAAGAAGCAAAACCGAGGCTCATACGATGGATTTTACTCTTGCAAGAGTTTGATCTTGAAATCAAAGACAAGAAAGGAATTGAGAACACCGTTTCGGATCACTTGAGCCGTCTTGATATGGACAAGGAAGTTATCCCATTGCGTTAAAGCTTCCCGGATGAGCAACTATTTTCAATTGCTTTTGGAGAACCATGGTATGCCGATATTGTCAATTACTTGGTGTCTAAAAAAATTCCAAAGAACTTGTCTCGTGCTGAGAGGGACAAACTTAAGAAGTTGGGAAACCAATACATATGGGATGATCCATACTTGTGGAAACATTGCAGCGACCAAGTAATAAGAAGGTGCGCTCCCGAATGTGAATTTAATTCTATATTGTCTTTTTGTCACTCTTATGCTTGCGGAGGACATTTTGGGAGTAAGAGAACCGCTTACAAGGTGATTGAAAGCGGTTTCTATTGGCCAACCTTGTTTAAGGATGCATATATATTTTGTACAACTTGTGATAGGTTCCAAAGAACAGGCAATCTAGGTGCTCGAAATCAAATGCCACAAACTTTTATTCAATTTATTGAAGTTTTCAATATATGGGGTATTAATTTTATGGGTCCTTTAGTCAACTCCCATGGGAATTTTTATATCTTACTTGCTGTTTATTATGTCTCTAAATGGGTGGAAGCTAAGACCACCCCAACTAATGATTCTAAAGTGGTTTCAGATTTTGTGCAAGCTAATATTTTTGCAAGGTTAGGAATTCCAAGAGCCATCATTAGCGATGGGGGTTCTCACTTCAAAAACAGGTTTTTACAAAACTTGTTGAAGAATTACAATGTGTTGCACAAGATTGCAACACCTAATCATCCCCAAACAAATGGACAAGACGAGGTTTCCAACCGAGAGGTGAAATCCATACTTGAGAAGACGGTGAATCCAACAAGGAAGGATTGGAGCATGCGACTTAATGATGCTTTGTGGGCTTATAGAACCGCATACAAGACACCTATTGGGATGTCTCCTTTTAGGCTTGTGTATGGTAAACCTTGTCACTTACCCGTGGAGATTGAGCATAAGGCGTTTTGGGCTATTAAGCAATGCAATATGGAGATGGACGGTTCTGGAAAACAAAGGAAGTTACAACTCCAAGAGCTAGAGGAGCTTCGCAATGATGCATTTGAAAGCTCACGCATTTACAAGGAGAAAACGAAGGCATTTCATGATACTATGATTTCTATAAAACAATTTTGTGTTGGGCAGAAAGTGCTTTTGTTTAATTCTCGCTTGAAATTATTTCCGGGTAAATTAAGGTCACGCTGGATTGGACTTTTCATTGTTACTAATGTGTTTTCTCATGGTGCAGTCGAAATTCGTAGCATAGCTACATGCAAGGAATTTAAAGTTAATGGGCACCGGTTAAAACCATACTATGAGAATTTCTCTTCCGATGTGGTGGAATGAGTTAATTTTGTGGATGCAATCCCTCTGGAGGAGTCATAGAAAGCAAGGAGATAGTTGGGATGATGATTTTAAACCAAGCGCTAAGTGGGAGGAAACCCACCGGTTTTGTATCTTTACCTTTATCTTTTTATTTTTTTAAGTATTTTTATCTTTTTTTTTGCATATTATTTGCGTAATTTCCCACCTTGAACTTCACTTTGGATGAGTTAATTTACATTGAGGACAATGTAAAGTTTAAGTGTGGGGGAGCATTTATATGTTTTTAGAGTTTGATGCTTTATAGTAAAAAAAAATAGAAAACTGAAAAATGAAAAAAATAAAATAAAAACAAAAATGATACTCCAAAACATAGAAATATGTGCCTTTAGGATGACACTACCAATCTATGTGGACGAAACCGTTTTGGTTGCGAGGAGTTGAGGAACCCATTAACTACAAGGGACAAAATTATTCAAGTGTTAGAAATAATATGAAAGTTGTTACCATAGCTCGGAATATCACCATATCACTTTCTGTTTTTACTTTTGCAACATTTATGTTATATCTATGTGATTTGGTGGGTCACTAACATCGACTTGTTATTGCTGTTAGGATGAAATAGTGTGATTGAGTTACTACAAAAAAAAAAAAAGACCGACCAATTGACCAAACGGAATAAATTTGACACTTGGATAAAGCAATATGTGTGTGTTCTCCCTGTCTCCGTCGCCTAAGCAAGCGTGGAGTGCAGGATCCAAGGGAACTATCATGTAATCTGCTGACAAGAAACATGCGCTTGGATCCACAAGATCCAATCATGATGTCAAAAAAAATAAATTATTATGGTGCAATAAAATTGACTCCTAGTTCCCTTGTATATGCCAGTGAGTCGATCTAGATTTAAGTTTATTGGCTGCTGGTTTCCTTGTATATGCCAGTGTGTTGATATTAGAATTCAGACCAGTAGCTCAATCCAATAGGATTCATAGGTTCATCATTGGCAGCGACCTTCAGACAGATATGGGAAACATCGATCACTTTAGTAAACATCGCAACCATTTATATCTATTTCCATCTTCTTTATCTATTCATTTGTGATTGTGGTTTGTTAGTTTACGAGATTGTGCCTTGTTCGACTTTCTTAACAGAGCTTATTTATATATATTAATTTGGATTCATAACAAGGTACCTCCTCTTGCAACCATTTTGGATTCATTCATGGATTTGTCACAGGTAGACGGAGTTTGAAAAATAGGTTTTTTAGGCAAACCTCTTGTAAACCTTCACGAGACTATAACTCGTCCACTAGGGACACCTAGGGGTTTAAAGGCTTGTTATTTAGGCTAAAAGTGACCGTAGGCTCGACGAGACGGAGTTGTATGTATATTTTAGAATTCTTTTGTTTGATTTGCTCGAGGACTAGCAAAGTCTAAGTGTGGGGGAATTTGATAGGTGTCTAAAACACCTTAATATTTATCTATTGTTTATGCTTTCTTTGCT
Source organism: Papaver somniferum (assembly GCF_003573695.1). Classification (NCBI taxonomy): domain Eukaryota; kingdom Viridiplantae; phylum Streptophyta; class Magnoliopsida; order Ranunculales; family Papaveraceae; genus Papaver; species Papaver somniferum. The sequence continues at coordinate 101,662,881 of NC_039363.1, read as the reverse complement.
TAGTTTTCTTGTAAATTATGTATCTTATGTTTGCTTTTGAGTTTAGGTACTTTGGAGTCATTTGGAACAAAAGAAGAAGAAATGTTGTTTAAAAGGCAAAATAGTGCAACTGTTGTTGGAGGCGGAACTATTTCTCATTATTTGCTTTTATTTCTTCATCTCTGGCTGAAAAGCATGTCGGCTTTAGTGATGCAAATTCAACTGTTGTTGCTGTGTACTGTGCATGACAACTTTAGTGATGTTTAAATCTTGAAGAGTAGAAGTGGATATGAGAAGTAAGAGACGGCTGTTGTTGGTGGAATAATTCGAAGAAGAGAAAAAGCGTCATTTCATTGCGAGCAAGTGTTATCGGGAGCACAATGGAGGATACAGGACAGTCGACGTCACCAATACAAGTCAACATAAGGGCTGCCATTTGGTTGGTCCTTATCCTATTCACGGGTGCCTAGAGTCATTCTGGGTACCCCTATCTACTTCACTTGAGTGGATATAGTCACTCCCATTCCAACACAATACACAAAACCTAAAAATCAGTATTCTTTTTCTCGTTTACATCTCTGTCTGAAATTGAGAAAAGATAGGAACCAGTAAGGCGGCTGGCAGAGAGGAGAAGAGATGGATCTTTTCGTGATGAAATCAACGGAGTTCAGAAATGATCTGGGAGGAATTAGCTAGTGGGTGCTGTCGATCTAGAAGAAATGGTGGAGAAATTAGGGTAAGATGATGTTGTTTCTGTTAATTGAATCTGAGAAGGATGTTAGGGTTTGTAGGATAATATTTATGTGAGTTCAAGAGATGGGTTCCAGTTTACTTCAATCTTAGACAGCCTTGATGAGAAATTGAGAAGGAATAGAAGATGGGTTTGAGACGAATTGGGGTTTCTGTTTGTGAACTGCTGATGTAATTGAAGAAATGGTGATGATTCTGATGGTGAAACTCATAGAAGAAATGGGTTTCTACAGGGTTCCGTTGTGTTGAAATTCATGGGAGATTAAAGTGGTTACTGCCACTGGTTTATGGGAGATGAATTGAGCACAAGAGATAGCTGAAGTATGAACTTGAAGCAAAAAGGACATAAGAATTGAAGACATGGTACTAGAAGGAAGAGCTGGTGATGAACAAGATAGGAGCTCATTCTTGAGCTGAGCAGGTGTGGTAGGCGATTTTGCTGTGTACTGTGCAGATGAGAAGAATGGATATGGATGAGATTTGGGTTCTCTGTGACTGATATGAAGAATGTAAGTGGTACTGGAAATCATGGAATTGACATTGTTGTCGGTGCTGTGTGGTGGTGGTAGAATGAGGTTGAGTTTGAATTGCAATTGCAGAAGATGGCGCTGGGATTAGATGCATGTTAGGGCAAGAGATTGCAGGTGCAGTTCGAGGCAATGAATGAGAAGCTGTGTATGTTCGTGCTGGGGAAGCTATAGATTTGCAGTTGTTGCAGAAGCTACAGAAAGAATGGGATTATAAGATGAAGTTGCAGTTAGGTATGTGTTGTTGGTGTTGTCTACAAGGATGCAGTTGCAGTTTGTAATGGAGAAATGGAAATGGCAGTCTATGGTTATGGCATTGTAGGTGAATGAGCAATGCAGGTCTGAGCAGTTTGGTTGCGGCTTAACTGATATGGCAGGTGGACTGTGAAAAGGGTGATTGGGTTTTTGCAGTTGTGGTTACGTTGCAGAATGTGCCGAGACTGGTGTTGTCGAACTCATGGAGATACTGAGATGATTGTGCAGCTGCAGTGGCAATGGAGCAGTGCCTAAGAAGAAGTTAGAAGAGGTGGTTGTGCTTATGTTGCTGTGATGAAAGCTAAAGCAGTGATATGGAGAGTGGAAGAGTATCTGTTGCTATACATCTGAGTTACAAGATCTGGTGCTGCTCAGATGGCAAGTAGACAAGGGGGAAGTGCAGCTTGTTCTATGGACTGATGGAACAAAGTATGGGTGTTTGAGTTGAATGGTGCAGAACGAAGTGCGGCTGAGAATTACAAAGAAATTACAGTGGTGTTTGGTGGCTTGTGTTGCAGGGATAGTTGATGTACTGTTGCAATGGCTGTGACAGAACTGAGCTGCCAATGTGGTTAATGGAGTTGGTGCTGGTTCTAAAGCAGGGATTGAAACATGAGTGAATTGGAGTTGCAGAATGACAAGACTAGAAAGAACACAAGCTGCAGAGAAGGTGTAGACCATCATGGCGCAACATTAGGTGCAGGCCAGTACAAATGGCTTATGCCATAGCAACTCAGTCAAGTCAGCCCAGTTAGTTTACCTGAATGGCTGAATCGGTCCTGACTATCTGACTCATTACCCCGACTCGGTCTGACCGAGTTGACCCGATCGATTGACTCGTTTGACCGGTGACCGGATGGACTATGCCGGTCACCTGAACTACTTTCTGGTGATCTTCCGACCAACTTACGGCTTCCTTGTGGGACCTCCGGTGATAACATTTGGGTACAATTTCTACATGGGTTCTTCCCACACATGGGCTTGGAGGACTTCTATCTAATGGACTTTTGAGAATATGACCTAGTTTTGGACACAAGAAAGCTACAAAAGGAGAGAGAGACTTCGACAACTTGGGATATCACGTATTATTTTCTACTTGGAGCTTTGGAGAGAACTTCTTCTAGGGTTTGCTTTCGTTTGTTTTCATCTTCTTTATTTTATTGATTATGATTATGATGAACTCCATTATTATGAGTAACTAAATACAATTATTGGTTATGGGATAAAAGTTGATTTCTCAAGCATGTTATTTGATTCAATGAATTAGTTTTGTCTCAACTTTATTGTTTATGATTCATGGTTTATTTTATCATACGATTTGATTGTTTGATTGGTTGAGTCTGGAATCAATCCGATTTGCTTTCATATCTAGAGCTATATTAGGGTTTTCAATACGAAAAAGTTGTTTTTCCCTGATTTTAAGTAGCATAATTGTGGGTAGTGCTTGTAGTGATATATCCTACTAGTCACATATGAATCATAACCTTGGTTAAAACGAATTAGTGCTTTTACACGTTTTTTTGCTTTGATTAGTCTTATTCCATAAATCTTAAAGCTTTTAGGGAGTTAAACTTAATTGTACTTTTACACTTTGGGTTGCTTTCTAGGAAGATTTCACATATGCATCTTTTAATGTGGTTGTGATGAAATTAGGGAATTAGCGGGATATTCTTGCGATCAAGGTATCCTATGACTTTTAGTAGATGAGAGATTAAAATATCAATTCTAGTCATTGATGAAAATACATGTTTGTGAATGATACTATCCCGTGACCAATATCTTCTCCTAATTGATTATTCAAATTATCTTTATTGCTTTCAATTATTTTATTTGCTTTGCTAAAACAACAAAAATCTCCCCTTGGTTACTTAAGAAACTAAAATTTTATAACAACAAAAGCCTCTCTGTGGATACGAACTCTTTCCTACCACATACTATATTTATTGTAGTTAAGTAAGAAAGTGAAATTATATTTGACGGTAGACAACCGATCACTGGGTTCGCGGACTTGGCTCACGCCATTCTTCCGGTTCTCTTGATCAACAAAGTTCGCAAACTTTGGTTCAAGGAATAGGACTAATACATAAATGTGTTTTCACAACAATGCTTATGTCCACCATTGGTTATGTAATCTAAACTCTCATTTCAATCATTGAAACATTCTTAGAGGATGTTATACAGTTGTTACACCATTTCTCGTCAAAGCAATTTTCAAGATGATTCAAACATATCATGACTTTCGTGACATGGTAAAGATAAACTTGACTGAAGCGAAAAGCTTACCAACACATATTTCAAGATATAGATAGGCGAGGTATACTCGTCTTGAAATACCAAATGTGTATAATCCAAGTCTATATATATAGCATACAACTTCTTGTCTCAAAGAGTAGGAGATAGAGTAGATAGACTTTTAAATGATAAATAAGTTCAAGTCTTCACATACCTTTTTGTTGAGAAGTTCCACCGGTTCCTTGAGTAGTTCTTCTACTTGTATGATGAATCGCCATGAATTCCTTGAGCTCACCTACACTTTCTATCATAGTCTGAGACTTAGCTATAATAGACTAGAAATCAAGACTTATAGTTTTGATCACTAACATTTACAAACATGCTTGAGATAGCAACGCATGCGAGTTCGACCGAGCAATGCTCTAAAAATCTCCCCCTTTGTCAATTTTAGTAACAAAACTATCAATACATATGGAATACAAAAAAGATACAGAAACTTTAGTAGCTCCTATTCCACATGTCTAATCTTCAACATTCCTCGAAATCTTCATCACTTCCAAGTACTCCAATGATCCCAAAGGTTGTAAGTTTAGCATCACCGATGTTGAAGATCCGTAGCTATAACAATTAGAAAACATAGTTCTCGATCATTGTTATACAGTGTCATAGTATTATTACACATTGTCAAAGTTCAATTGTATAACAACTTCAACAATAATACTATGGTGATATGTATCACTCCCCCTTAGTTAATACTCCATCTCACATGGAAACCACTCCTCCTTACACAATGATCCGAAAACCGTATGTATTTGTAGTGTGAACTACATATTAATTCTCCCCCTTTTTGTCAATAAAATTGGCAAAGGTACAAGAACGAGATCATAATGAAATTTCTGAGAGAGACATTTCATGAAAAAAGGAAAAAATACATACCAACTAATTTAGATGCAATCATAAAGCCGGAGCTAAATGCATTCATCAAGGAGTTTAAAGATACAAGACAACCCCTCTAAATTTCCACAGCCGCACACCCCTCAAGATATGACCATTAAGCACAAGTTCAAAAGAACTCTCCCCCATTTTATGTCATTCCCGAAAGAATAACAAGAGCGACCTTAATTTCAAAAGAAAACAAGGATTTTTATTGGACACCAAAAACCATAAGAATAATTTTATATATCCAAAAACTCAATCAAATTAATCACAAGTAAACCCATGATTAATTTAATCAGAATACACAATCAAATGAAACACAAGAGGTGATCAATTCAATTTATTGTGCTCAACATAAGAGAACTTATGGAGACATGAAAGTACTCAACTAGATTAATTACAAGAGAACCCATAATTAATCTAATTGGAATGTACAACCAAACTAATCACAAAAGTAATCAATTTAATTGTCATTTATTTTTCTCAACATAAGAAAACTTACGGAGCGATAAATAAATAACCAAACAAGATGATTAATTTAGTTCAATATGCTCGACATAACATATCTCACGGAACACCAACTAAGCTAATAAATCAACTTTGTTGTATAGTGCTCAACATAAGATACATTACGGAGCCTCACAATAATACATAAAAATATGGATCAATACTACGGAATACCCAAGGATTCATTCTATCTTTAATCACTATTTGCATAACGACAATTAATAGAGATAATCCTTGAAAACAAAAGACTTTAACCTATCTTCCATCAAATTTTTTGACAATATAGGCTTAACTTTTGTATTTGTCAAAAGTCCATTCATTCTTTTACCAGTACGTGCATACCGAACACGAACGACTTTACTTTTGACAAAGTATGGGACAAACATAGTTCACGGACGAAAACAAAAATATCCCATAAAAAATTACAATATATGAAATCATAAAGATTAATACTGCAAAAACATCATCCTCCAAATATATTTTTTTAAAATTTAAACAAAAAAACCTAAAAAGATAAGAAGATGAAAAATAATAACTATGTGTAGTCACATTAATTGCTATTCCAAGCACTAGTTATTCTTCCAACTAAACCAAAAAGAAGACATACTAGGCAACAATTGAATCAGGTTTCTTTGACCACTTCATACTTTTGAAACGGACCATTGATCTTCTTGACAGTCGAAACACCATGTTCAAGAGTTAAAACATTAGTTTTTCGGTCAACAATGCGAGCAAGATGTCTAGCTTCGGCGCAGTCAAGGATAACTTTCTTCTGATTCCTGATTAAGATATTCTGATTATCAAGGATTTTTTCATGTCCATCAATAAGCTGGTTAATCTGCAATTGAAGGTTAGCAAGTTCGTTCTTAACCTCACTTTGAACGAGAGTTAAATCCTTGACAGATTCTCTAATCCATGAGTTATAATCTTTTCTTTCGAGCATCTTTTTCAGAACAAAATCTTGAGCTGGATCAAATCCTTTTAGGTCTTCCTCCATTGTAGGGTTTATTCTTCTTTAGGAACAGTTTCCATAGGCATCCTTTTTGAAGATTAAGAACACATATACGAGATATATATATATATATATGTTAAGTAGTACACCCTAGATAGAAACCCTAGAGTTCCTTGAGGAGATATGAACGTCAATGGGCTAACCCGAACGTATGAACAAAAAGTATGGACCAAACAGGGAAAACTGTATATTGTGACAATCTCAATGCTTATGAACAAGTTATAAGAGTCACAATGAAGAAATACTAAAAACTCACAAAGTAAGCTATCAATCATACAGACAGATGAAAATCAATTAAATACTTGAGCATCTCTCAATCACCACCCTTGTATCTCTCAAGTTAGATACGAGAATGGAACTTTCTACTATTAGGTAGCAGAGGGAGACATAGTCTTACCATAGGTATTGAGAGAATAGTTGTGATTTTCACCTGGATGTCTGACCTCAGTATTTCTTGTCTTCCCTTGGTTGTTTTCAAATTTAGAGAATTTTCTCACAGCCCTTCCTGAAAGCTCAAGAGAAGAAGCTTTCTGATTACTGAGTCTAGGACCTCCAGAGATCGGTTCTAGAGGATTTTACGAAATGGGTCTCCATACTCTAGACTTAAATTTACCAGAGTTGTTCTTATAAGCACATGACATGCTTTCATTAGCAGCAAAAGAATTTGTACCACTAGAATGCACAAAGGTCCTGTAATGATTTCTAGGGAAGAGATCATTCTTATAAGTTATCTGGTTTCCTGTGGACATAAGGTTCACTGCTGTAGTCGACTGACTATTTGTTCCATTGACAACGAAGCGAAGCAATTTGTTTCCTCCTGGAAAAACAATGAATAGCACAGTGGTTCCCTTTTCCACAGAAAGTACAGGTTCGTGGAGGAGAAGCAAAAAAAGGCATCTGTTTTAACTTCACGGCCCTGTGAGAAGATGGTAAGTTATGTAAACTTTTCTTGACACAATCTTCTCTTGGAGGATATTTCTTCATGTACTGTACGTCAGGAACAGTTGGAACAAAAGAATTTTTCCTTAAGACAGAGTTATCCTTTTCCAAGGACTTGCACTGTTCATGGGCTAGTGAAAGGGATGCTTCTAGTTTCTCTTTTTCAACACGAAGTCTGTCAAGATCAGATGAATGCATCTTGATCAAACGTTTTTCTCCAATTGACCCTTCTTTGACAATCTTTTCAAGATCACAAATCTTTTCACGTTGTAGATTATTTTCTTGAAGAAGTTTCTCAATATCCTTAGAGAAGGACTCAATAATGTTATAAAGTACACGTTCTCGATCAATAGAATTTTCAAATTCATCGATGAGTTGATCATGATTATGAAGATCAAAAAACTCAGTAGAATTTTTTGCGATTCTGGTGAGCTCCATTTCAGCTTTTGCCATTGTGTCCAATGTCTCATTGGAGGAAGAGTGATCAACACAAGATGAGACAATCTTCCTACCTCGGGATTAGGAAGAATCAACTAAGTATAAAACCTTTGAGGTATTCCCGAGAAAGCTGACATAGTTGAAAGCTTTAGGAGGCATCTTGGTATGCTTAAGAGATTCTGTCCTCAGACCCAGATTGCTTACAAACACAGACTTGTAAGGTCTTGAACGTGTTTGCCTGCTCTGATACCAATTGAAAAAGCGGGGGTCTAATAACACCACCCAATATTTCGCTTAGCAATCTGTAAGGACAAACTCGAATATACTTTTAAGAGAATCAACAAGACTCAATCAATTAAAAGTATATCAACGAGTTTATATCTCTCTTCTTGATTTTATTTACTCAAGCAGGAACTCCTAGTTCTAATCAAATGCAAGGAATAACTTGGATGGTACCAAAGACCAATATCCAAGGATCAATCAATGGCAATCAACAACCAAAGGTTGGATTACTCTAATTGATGATCCAATGCACAACCTGTATTATTTCAATTATAAAGATAAAACAATATAATGCGGAAATTGAAATAACACAGACACCAGAAATTTTGTTATCGAGGAAACCACAAATGCAGAAAAGCCCCGGGACCTAGTCCAGTTTGAACACACACTGTATTAAGCCGCTACAGACACTAGCCTACTCCAAACTAACTTCGGACTGGACTGTAGTTGAACCCCAATCAGTCTCCCACTGATCCAAGGTACAGTTATACTCCCTACGCCTCTGATCCCAGCAGGATACTGCGCACTTGATTCCCTTAGATGATCTCACCCATAACTAAGAGTTGCTACGACCCAAAATCGCAAGCTTTGACAATAAACAATTCTTTCTCACATAGACAAGTTTATCAAAGGATCAATCTGTCTCCCACAGATAAACCCTAAAAGGTTTTGTTCCGTCTTTTGATAATAATCAAGGTGAACAGGAACCAATTGATAATCTGGTATTATATTCCCGAAGAACAGCCTAGAGTTATCAATCACCTCACAACAATCTTAATTGTATGGTAGCGAAACAAGATGTTGCGGAATCACAAACAATGAGACAATCAATCTAATTGTACTCGTACGATAGAAGATGCAAGATCAGATCACACAACTACGATAAAAGTAGTATCAGTCTAGATTCACAATCCCAATGAAGTCTTTAAGTCGTTAACCTGGTTTAAGAAGAAGAAAACCAAAGGTTAACGGAGAATCGACTCTAGCACGCAAACTAGTATCACACGTAAGGTGTGGGCATTAGTTTTGCACAATACTAGATGTCTCCTTTATATAGTCTTTCAAATCAGGGTTTGCAATCAATGTTAGCTTAGTAACAGAGCATTCAATATTCACCGTTAGATGAAAACCTGATTTAGATTCAAGCTAATATTTCTCAACCGTTAGATCGAAAACTTAGCTTGTTATACACACTTGATAATTCACGCTTCTAAGTTTGTTAACCGTACCAAAACGTATGCACTTGTTGGTTCAAAAATAGTTAACCAAATGGTTGGCCATATGAACATTTCATATCAACTATGTTCATCTTCACCATAACTAGTTCAAATGACTTCAAATGAACTAGTTAGAGAGTTGTTCAATTGCAAGGAAATCTTATGTACTACACAAGACACAATTGAAGCAAAGATGATTTGATTCACTTGAATCGGTGCATGAAATTTTATAGCCACGGTTTGCAAACTGCATTCCTTAGTCTTTTTAAGTTTAAGTTCAGAAATCATCTTCAGATATATAACCTTCTCAAGTTCGCAGACTAGGTTCGCGGACTTAAGTTACCGGGCAGAGTTTACAAACTCCAGCAGAAATTCTCGGGTATAAGAACTTCGCGGGCTTGGGGACTGGGTTCGCGGACTGAGTTCGCGGACTTAGCTTCACGCAAGTAGTTTGTCAACTCCAGCAGAAATTCTCGGTTTGATAACTTCGGCAGTTCGCGGACTGAGTTCGCGGACTTGGCTCACGTCATTCTTCCGGTTTTCTTGATCAATAAAGTTCGCAAACTTTGGTTCAGGGAATAGTACTTATACATAAATGTGTTTCCACAACAATGCTTATGTCCACCATTAGTTATGTAATCTAAACTCTCATTTCAATCATTGAAACATTCTTAGAGGACGTTATACAGTTGTTACACCATTTCTCGTCAAATCAATTTTCAAGATGATTGAAACATATCATGACTTTCGTCACATGGTAAAGATAAACTTGATCGAAGCGAAAAGCTTACCAACACATACTTCGAGATATAGATAGGCGAGGTATACTCGGCTCGAAATACCAAATGTATATAATCCAAGTCTATATATATAGCATATGACTTCTTGTCTCAAAGAGTAGGAGATAGAGTAGATAGACTCTTGAGTGATAGATAAGTTCAAGTCTTCACATACCTTTTTGTCGATAAGTTCCACTGGTTCCTTGAGTAGTTCTTCTACTTGTATGATGAATCGCCATGAAGTCCTTGAGCTCAACTACACTTTCTATCCTAGTCCGAGACTTAGCTATAATAGAATAGAAATCAAGACTTATATTTTTGATCATTAACATTGACAAACATGCTTGAGATAGCAACGCATGCGAGTTCGACTGAGCAATGCTCTAACAGAAGTATCGACGGGGATCTTTAGAATTATTTTTATATCTAAAGACGTCTTGTGATAATCCATCGTTAACTTACTCCGTTCTGTGTGTGATTGATCACAAAGGATTCAAGTTGTTTGTGTGCAGGTGTTTATTGAAGATCTAAGAAGATTTGTACACAAAGAAGATTTATTATTTGAGTTTATAATCTTTGGTGTGCACAAAACTTGATCGACTGGGATCCAACTATAATCGGATTATCTTTGTGATAACCTTGATTGATTAGTTGAGTAGATCGGCATCAATATATTTCTTTGTGATTAATAGTATTGATTGCATATTCTAAACAATTACTTTGGTAGTTTTCAAATAGATGATCTAAGAACCTGACAAAGGAGTTTATTGGGATAAACGGAAGATCCTGTAAAACTCATATCACTTGTTTGAAAAGAGGTTCCTTTACTGTTTGGTATATGAACCAAAGGAATTGTTCCAAGTGCGTGACTTATTACAAGTTGGAGGCGCATGGATACTGAGGGAACTAGGTGAACTATAGGTTTAGTTGCTTGGTCTCAACTATACGAAGTTGGTTTATATTTTGTATAGTGGCTTAATTCTGAGAGTATTCAATTCTGGACAAGGTCCCGGGGTTTTTCTGCATTTGCGGTTTCCTCGTTAACAAAATCTTGCTGTGTCTTTTACTTTTCTATTTCCGCAATTATAATTGATTTATTATAATTAGAAGTAAAATACACAAACGTTAATTCCTAATTACTTGATATCAATCCTATAGTGTTTGGTTAAGTTCGATCAAGTAATCATACTTCATTGTTGTATTGTGTCGATCTTGTATCCATAGTCAATCACACAAGTTATCTTGTTGTCGTATTGTCTCGATCTCGTATCCATAGACGATCACACGAAGTGTGAACCGATTAGTTGTATCTTCTCGACTCAGTCCATAGACAATCATTTTCGGAGAAAAGACTTATAGGTGGAAAAGTTTTAGATTGAGGTATATTTGGGTACCCTCGTCTTTTCATTAACCAAGTCAACTGAGGTCAACGTCAATCTCAAGCGCCAAATGCAAAGCTGGACAAATGTTAAACCAAACAATAAAATCGGTCAAAAGCTAAGTACCATACAACAAATAACCCTAATCCACTGCATGTTCACCGTTGAATGTTTGTTTTAATTTGAGTGATATGTACTGAAGTTCTAGACATGTTCGCTTTGTCTGTTCTTGACTGCGTTTCAACAACTGTGATGATCTTAGAACGAGTTGTAAACTTAACAAAAGTTGTATATATATAAATGCAGATTATTATGAATTTAATATGAATATTTTGGTAATATTATATAATCAGCCAATTTTTAGAATGACGTTGTAAAATGGAATATTTATTATTTGAACCGTTTGTGTGCTGTGAATTTCGGATAAGTTGTATTTGATTGTCATATAAGTCTGTGTAAAGTTTTAGGAAGCTCGGATCAAGTGATCACTTCAAACATATGATGTACGAAATCTGCAGTTTGTAGAGTTATTCTTATTTGCATAAATGTTTGAAAGGAATTCATCATTGCTTCTTTGTCTTATGTTGATATGCCATATTTCACTAGTATTGTTAGAATATCTTATAAGTTAATGGATATGTTTGTTTGAATGATGGTGCACGCGAATCGAGGAAACTCGTGCAACTTAATCGAAATGACCCTATAAGCGGATTGACATGACATGAACTGAGGAAACTCATGCAGCTTATCAGAATTACCCCGATAAGCGGATTGGCATGCCAAGAACTGAAAAAACTCGTGCAACTTATTGATATTGTAAACCCATTAGTTAAAAACTGAATTGGTTGGTTTGTTGGAAATATTGGTATTGTGAACCCGTGGGTTGAAATCTATATTATATGATTTGTTGAAAATGTTATTAAATTCTATATAATTGAATCCTTGAAGTTGTGCTGAAATCTCTTGTTGTATGTTTTCTTTGATTGGTTGATACTTTCCTCGCATCTCTTAAAAATGGGAATATATTATACTGAACTGTAATCTCACCCTATTGACATTCTTGTAGATTTTATGGAAGCTGGAAGTAGAAACTAAGAAGTTAGCTTATTGATTGTATTACTTGAAATGTAATTTGAATATGTTTGTTGAAATGTTGTTTAAGGATGATTAGCGAATTTAAATGTTTGAATTCATGTTATATAAAGTTCAATTATGTTTGGTATAAAATATATATATATATATGCTTAAGTCTCTTTCTGACTGTAACCCTTTGAGTTCGAATCTTCATATGGGTTTGACCCTGGTACAGAACCCGGGGTGTTACAGACAGAGCATGTAGAGATGAAGGTAGAGATTTATTTTGAGAAATTTGTTCATCAACGATATAGTTTCTGTCATTTTTTACTTTACATAGCACGAGAAGATGACACATCAGCGTCTTGAATTTCTTTGATATTGATGAAGTTTTCAAAGGTTTCAAAATATGGTTGAGTGGGATTGGGTCTTTGTGTAAAGGATAAATTATTATATTCGAAATGTGGATGTACTTGTGAAGCAAGATTGTGTAAGGGATATGCAAAAGACAGAATCTGTGACTCTATGATTTTTTACAAAGGTGATAACATAATTTTTGCGACAGTACCATAGTTCTATCCGAGTCTGAAATATGTTGTTGATTGTCATGAAGCTGAAACTACATGCTTGCTTAGAAATTGATAAAAGATTAGATTGACATTAATTATGTTCAATCCCATAGTAAAAATTTGTTGTCAGAGCTCGTTGAGGTTGTTTAAGTACTGGTGTAGAAGATTAGTGCGTGAGGTATTGAAGTCTATGTGAATCTGGACATGTTTGGTATGTATATAATAATAGTAATGGTATGATGGGGTTTTAGGAAAAGTAAAACTCAATTGGTAAATATGGTCGACGTAGAATTATGATCCAATGTGAGATGGACTTTGGTAAAGTAAGGCTCGTAGAGATGATCTCAGAACATGCATTGGTCCATGGATTGGTTATATTTAGTGCAAAGTTTGATTTTGCTCAATATGAAATGATACATACAAGATGGTTAGTTTCTTAGAAGCTAATATGAAAGTTGGCTTTTTATAATAACATGAAGTATCCCGTTAGCTCACTTTGGTGGACATGCTCATGGAAATGAGTTAGTGTGTGATTAGTTGTTTGGAGAAAAAATTGACTTTGATGGAGATTAGGGATTCGTTGTTTGGTTCTGCTAAGGACACACTTAGGAAGATGCTAGCTATGTGGCTATTGTAATAGTTTCATTTGTTGATCGAGTAGTTATGAATTCCATCCCTCATGGGTAAAATGTGCACATTGAGTTAGTGGCTTCAGTGGAAAGGAACATTAACTTAGGTGGAGCAAAGAGGGCCAAGATGGAGATGGGATCATGGTATGGAGCAAGTTTGAAGGGAAAGGAAATGTTCAAATGACACATAATGGCTCTAACTAAATTCAATAATCAAGTTAATCGTATATGTCCAATTGAGTTGGCATGCAATAGACTTGGAATGGTGTCGATCAGTATGGAATTATGAACATAAGGATCGATCAAGATATGTCTCAATACGGGTGATTATATGATGATGGTTGTTGAGACACCTCTGTATTTGTCGATCGACTTGAGGAATTTTCGCTGAGGTGAAGATTTGTACGATCACCGATAGGTTGGATTGTTGAGTCGTGAGTTGGTAATGTTCAAGTTTGATTCACTCTCTTTTGCTGGAGGTTTTACGAACATTCTGAATAAACTCGTTCGGTTGGATTCCTTGCAATGAGATATGTAGACATCATTTAATGCAATCGTTTTCAGAAGATGAAGGGATAACATGTTGTTTGTCTCATGCATAAATGCATGATACGAGATGCTGAATTGTAGGGAAACGTTAAGTTTCCTAGTTTTGGATAATTTTCATACTTAGATGGGCTTCCTAGTTGTGATGGTTTCCTAGTCTAATGGGGCTAATACTTGGGAATTAAGTCACACTATTTAATGAGGCGTAGATTATGTGTCTAGTTATAGAATTTTCAATGGAGTTCTCAATGTGAGGAATTCATCCCACTACTTGGGTGGTATGTGAGAGACCATTATTGGTGGAAGGATTATATTATTATGGTGCTTATGAAATGCTTATCGATGTTGAGAGACATGTTGTTACATAGTATTCATATGGATATATTAATATCTTGGTGTTGCCCGGAGTAAATTATTAGTATTGGGAAGAAGGTGTCCACGATAATTTATGCGGGGGTATGCAGAGAAGATCATCTCGTAGTGGTAGATAATACGGTAAACATTATCTCATATGGGTGAAGACTATACTTTAGAGTTATAGAGCGTTTGTGAGATGTTTCACATTGTGGTGAGTCGATGGATTGATTAGTCAATCATATGTGTAATTTTCAATTGGTGGTTCTACAATAAAGAAAGAGATCGTAGTCGTTTTAGTGATGTAGACAATATACATACATTGTATATATTGTTAAACCAAGTTAAATCCGTAAGTACTTTACTTATTGTTGCTTTTGTTTATGACTTGCATTTGTTTGGTTCTTTTTCTCCCATCCTATACTGTAATCAAATTCATAGAGCTATCGACCGAGAAATTTAAACTTTTCTGTTCGCTAATTTGCTTCCACGAAATTAACATGTAGATGATTTTAAATTCCGACAGTTGGCATGGTATAATTATTAATATCATGGCCAATTGTCCGAACACAAACTTCACGGAAAATACCAATTATCAAGTAAAAACAATGCTTCAATCACATGAGTTTGATAACCGCTCATAGAATTTAATAATACTCCATAACAACCTTGATATTTTCTTCCTTAAAAAAAAAAACCTTGACAAGAATGTCAACATAGACATGTAAAGAGCTCAAGAAAGCGTTGCAGCATGGTTCAGAAATGATCAAGTTAGAACTGTCGGT
The DNA here is from genome assembly GCF_003573695.1 of Papaver somniferum. Lineage (NCBI taxonomy): Eukaryota > Viridiplantae > Streptophyta > Magnoliopsida > Ranunculales > Papaveraceae > Papaver > Papaver somniferum. The sequence goes on along the minus strand of NC_039363.1, from coordinate 101,647,692 downwards.
GCGGTGCGTGCGTAGGGCGGAACCCGTCCACACCATAACCAAGTATGTTGTTTAACTCCCTTGTAATTACAATAATTAGGGGGCGACATGTCTACTATCGCACCTCCTAAATCTTATTGATATATGGACACGTCAAGTTGCAAGATTAGCTAAGGATTGTGATTATCCTGAATAACACGAAATGCACTGTATTTTCTCATCTATGGGAAGAAGTGAAGCAATTTAACACGGTCTCTTTTTTCGTCATCCATAAACATGAAAGAGGAGGAAGAGATAGTGGTAAATCTGATTTAATTCTAAAAAGCAAGTAGGCTAACAACATTCGATTTCTTTTGCCTCTGTGAGCCAAACATTGAAAGCTTAGTTCCTTATAGTTTTGTACATTTTGTTTAGTCTGCCTTTAAATTCCTTTTTTCCTGTTTCCGCATATATATATATAAAATATATACCCGGAAAATACGTTGGCTTCCCGAGCTACTTACCAGTAGTGTCCTTTCACAAGTTTTATTTGATTGTTTCTAATTTTTACGGCCTTAGTCACACTTCAGTGACAGTAGTGTGGTGTGGTCATGCATTCGATGAAATTACTAACTAGGATGCAGACCCTCATCTAATCACGCCTCAGATGCATATCAACACAAAGCTTTTCAAAGTATACGTACCCATGTCGGTTTGGTTTTCCATGTAGTCTGCATTATACTCGACAAGAGTATGCGCACACGTGTGTTGTACACATTGCATATATTTGGTGTCGGTGAAAAACTTTACCCGGACAGTACTCCTCCAAATAGGGTGTTTGATGACCTAAGTCAAAACGGGAACATAACTAAACTCTTAAAAAAAGACGACCTTTGATGCCAAGTCAAAAAGAGTTTGACGCAGATGTTTATGGGGAGTTTATAGCAGCAAGTACTGTACTTGCTAGGGTATTTGTTGAGCCTGTTGCTTCGGGTCCATATGACAATGGAACTACACAACTTCCCATTTGGTGTTCACCCTGCATGAACATAGAAGCTAAATGGCTCTGTGTTGCTTGCATTTCTGACTTGTTTTTGTTAATGTGTGGTCGTCAAACAAATAGTGTGATCACTATCTCGTACCGGCATAATTAACTTTTTCGAGGGATTTAGCTAATTCAGACATGTGGGTTTTCTTAGCATACCCATAATAAAGTTCTGGTGAAAAAAACATGAAAAACATGAAAGACATTGGATTCAGTTTTATGAGCATCATGAAGGTTTAGGTCAATGTATTCTTCTTAGCGGACTACACTCAAAGAATCTTGTAACTTTCTTCTGTTGTACACCTACTACGGTCTAGAGCCACAATGTTGGCTAAGCCTGGCTTATCTTTCGATAAACTCGAACATAATTCAAGGAGTGACTTGAGCTTCTATGTCAGTTATAACATATCATTCCTGATTCTCCAATGACACGCGAGAGGTTGCGGTATTTACAGTAGAGATAATATCCTTGCTTTCACCCTCTGTTGAGTTAACTATTTGAGCAAGCTCGACCTGGACGAATCCCAAAACTATCAGCAATTGCTGCATATGCTGAATTACCTAAAAGTGGCACTAGTTAGTAGTAACCGTCTCTACATAACTGTATCCTCATTCTCGTTCCGTTGCTAAGGCCATCCCTCATGGCATATTACAGCACTCAGATTGTCCACCCTTTCTCGACAACAAAGAATGTGAACTGTGTTAAGATCGGGATATTGACTTCCAACATTTGTTTTACCAGTCCACAATGTGATCACGTTTTTAATGCATTTGGTTGGGCAGCCAAATTTAAAAACGAAAATGTTGGTTTGAACATGTTACGACTGATTCCAGCAATTACTTGAGAAACTTGATTTCCATACCATAAAAAATCAATAACACCCCCAAGCTAATAACCCTCTTTTCAACAACTAGCCAAAACCCGTACGGCCGTTCAGGCAGGGTTCACCATACAATATTGTGTGATCAGGATACTCTTTATCAAGTGCATCCTCTGTATATATAATATTGCATCAGCCATCACGAAGTACTGGCATGTGGATTATAGGCTAAGCTAGGAAGGAAGGAAGCACTGCCAGAGTGAGATATTCCAAATGGAAGGAGATTATATATGGATCACTATAAAGAGTATACTTCAATTCAATGGCAAATAATTTGTATGACTTATGAGTAAGAATTTTAAGTACTAACTAGCCCACACTGGTAATTGAATTTCATGAAGTTAAGAACAACATTTGCAATAAGATTAACTAGAAATAGCGAAATACAAACAACAACAACAACAAAAAAATTAAACATAAAAAGAAATGCATAAACTAACTAATAGTTGCTAGATTGATAAGTTAGGATTGGTTCAAACATGCTTCATTATTCAAGGAAATGGAAATAGATTAGAGTGAATTAACTCTGACGAAACTAAAAGTTTTAGGGCAAGAATCTAAAGAGAGATTAACTAATACAGAGATAGAATTCCGCATCACCATATGATGTTTTTGATGATGATGGATAATAAGATAGTGCAATTTTCGCTTACTGATTGGCGCCACTACTACTTGAAGGTGGCATTGGTAACACTCCAGCTGCCGATGATGACGAACCTTGTTGATGAAGTGTAGGAGGAGGACGCTTCCGTTTCTTTTTCTCATAGCTGATTCCTCTTGCTTTTGATTGTAAATCACGAACTTCACGTAAGTAAAGCCTAATAGCCCTAGCACCAAAAGGATTCGCTTCAGGTTTGCCACCATTTTCTTCGAAAGCAGCACGAAGGCGTCCGATAAGAGCATCAAGACTTCCCCAAGCTTGACGAAGTGGACACGGACATGGAGCTGGTGGGTTTGGGTGTCCATAAAAAGGGCAGATTTGGTTATGAACTTTAGTTTTCCCAAACTGATCTAAGTATCTTAAGAATTCAAGAACATGAGCACTGCTACAACGAGATAGAGAGAGTGGGGGTCTGTGATTCTTTAGGTACTGACCAAAAGTGTTCCAGTCTCGACGTTTTTGGCTTTCATATCTACTTAGAGCTGGAGGTGATGATGATGATGATGCCATGGATGATGTCGATGCAGATGATATCATCATCATGCCGCTGCTGTTGGTGTTGTTGTTCTCTGAACTAGAGCTATCTCCTATTGGTTCCATGAATTTGTGTTATGATATGATAATGATCTCTCTCTCTCTCTCTAGCTTTCTAGCTTCTTTAATGATATTCTTTTCCTCTTTCTGTTTTTGGTGATTTTCTTGGATCCTGAAACAGTGTAACTGTAACCTGTCTTCTCTTTTAGTAGTGATCTAGCTAGTTCACATAGAATAATACGATAATGTTACTGACAAATGATGATTCTTAATAAAGATCAATCTGGTTATTCTTCATTTTTTTGTTCTCCTACTAAAAAAGATTGAGAGAGAAATATTCAAATTCAAAAGAGAAATCTGGAGATCGATGAAAAACGAAAACTTACCTGATGAATTGGAGAGACCGAGCTATCTTCTTCTTCTGATCTTTTAACTTCAAAATGGTTTCATATTTTTGATTTCAGAAAAGCTACCTAATAAAATGAATTTCATCTTTTGATCAGTGGAGATCTTCCCATGGTGTTTTCTAGATCTAGCTACTGTATAGATGTAGAAATGGAAGATAGTGATCAATAGTGATGATGAAGGTTATTAAGACCGACAAATGAAAAGATGATGATAACAAGCTAACTATATAAGTTATTTTTTAGTCTTTCTTTCTTCTTATGATGAAGATGAATAAACTACTTCCTCTACAGAACTTTTGATTGATCACCCTTTATTTGTAACAACTCTAGCTAGAGCTAGCTAGTAGAGCTATAGTTTCATCATCTGAGCTGCTAGGGTTTTCACGTACACTGATGGATCACATGGATGGATGGATGGATGGATGGATGAATAATATTTGTAGAAACCTTTTATTTTTCTTTTTATAGAATAAGGAGAGAGAGCCAATCGAGTCTTACAAAACCTGACTGAAAAACTGTGTGTTTTGATTGTGAAAACCTACACTGCCCTACCGCACCTTTCATTCAAAAGGCAATAATGTATCCAATGTATCATTTGTACGTGGACATTCATTTTGTTTATTTTAATGACCACTGACACTAGTGTGTACCAATAGCTTTAATTTCTCAACAACAAATATCAATAAAAAAAAAAGTGAAGTAGATTTCTTTTTTTGCAGGAAGAAAGGGGAGAATCTGGAATTCTTGTTTGTTGGTGATGTATAAACAGTGAGCTAGATAGAGAAAGGAGAAGACTCATATAGTGTCCTAGAGAGAAACATTGATTCTCATGTATTTGGTTGACAGCTCTGTTGTCCCATCGCCTGATTTTACCCATCGCTGAATTTACCCCTTCAAATATTTGTTTACCATAAGTTACAAAAACTAGAGGGAGGGTCTTTGTTGACTGTACGTACTTGTTACGACCAGTCTCATCCAAAGTTTAACCTCGACTTTTTATGTGAACGACACACCCACATGATATCTGTCTGGAAAGAAATTTCAATTAATTAATTTCATCATTCGTTTTGAATAATTTGATTTGCAGATGGAAGGATCGATCTTTTAGATTCCACAACATCTATTGATGATAAGATTGAAGTAAAAGTCGGAACGAGTACCTGGACGAATTACGGGAATGCTTTCGGATGGGCCGTTATGGTATTGCTACTGCTGCTTGGGTTTTCTTGGGTGGCAGTATTAGTGGTGCTGATGGCGGCAGTAATGGTGTTTCAAGGCAGGAAATTAAGTGACCAGTCCAACTCATGTTGTTGGGTCTTCTTCACTTTGACCTCGGCTTGTGTTTTAATACAAAGATTTAAAGCTTTTCAGTGTGAATGTGCGACAGTGGTGTATTAGAATATCATACTTGCTATATACGTAATTTTGTACAGGCAAAAGAAGAGAAACCAGGTGACGGTTTGTAGTGGCGCCGTTGCGGTCTTTAATGTTTGAAATGTGCGGATTTTAGTCTATAGATTAATATTTATGAAATAAATTACTGATAGGATTCTGCAAAAAGTAAAACAGGCAAGCTGGCTGCTAAGGCATCAAACTATGCGAAACAGGATCAGTAACAGGGAAACAGGCCTGCATTTATGTTATCTTTTGATTTTCATTTACTTTCTTGACTGCCTGCGAGATCCGGATAATTTCGCAATGAACTTTGGGTTCACCAAGTAGTTAGTAGCTCCAACGTAAGAAATAAGTAGGGATGTCTACTTAAAGTCTTAGAATCAGGAAATATTAAAAAAAAGAAAAGAAAATTCAACTTTAAAAAAAAACACGAACTTCCTACTATTAACCAATTCCTAGTAGATGCTCCGGACTTCGACTCATCCCTTTTGGCTTCCGGAACCCACACGAGCAAAGAGTTTCGGGATCACTAACTGCTAGTTCATTGACTTACTTCTGCCATGTAGTTCCTACAATCCTCATGGGGGAATCAAGAATGTCATGTTTTAATGTTAACCACTTCAGCCTCACATACCAATGTGGTATAGCTTTAATGCAATTTGACACTTCATTTATCAAGAAGTATAAAACGTCGCCTAACATGCGCACTAAATTGTCTTGTTGCAAGATAACAACTTGCATCGAATCAAAACATCTTTTCATCTCCCCATAAAGTAAAATGAATGATCGATGAAATGAATCAAGTGAAATACATAAAAATAGAGTTTATGCAGATACTCATAATAGGAATTAGACCAATATATTTTTTTTTAATTATTATTTGACTAATATAGGCTAGGATGTGATTATTAAAATAAACCTTGCTTGGCAATAGCTTTAATATGGCCAAGTAAGAAAAGAGCAACAAGGCGGCCCCCTATAGGAGATTTTTTTTTTCGCTTGGCTAAATTCTATGGAGTTTCCATCAGCATAGTCAAAAACGGAAACTCAAGGTCAAAGTGTTCAGGGCTGACTTTGTCAGTTTCCTTATTGAGGGTATAAACGCACAGGAAAAACTCGATTTATCCTCATTTACTTCCAACTTTTGATTTTGGAGGTGTTTTAGGTTGAATGTTGTTTCAAATTCAAGGAGTTTGTTCCATAACTATAGGTGATTTTATTGCATCTTTCGATTCGAAATTCCATCCACAAAATCAACAAAGGTATGTTATTCTTCTAATATGGTTTTTATTGAATTTTTTTTCTTCATAATCACAAAATTCCTGATATTAGGTTTATTAGTTATATTGTATTTACCTCAATAACAACGGTAAAGAAAAATGTAGTTAAAAATCCATCACTATTACATGTTTTGTGATGTTGTTGATAAGTGTTGAATTTAATGGTTATGACGTTCTATTCTATTGGTGTTAAATGTTGATTGAACCAAATATCATGTATAGAAAAATCGAAACTAGAATCGTTGTTGAAAAGTATGAAATGAGTCTAATATAATGATTTTTTGATGTGAATGTGTTCCAATTTGATGATATAAATACATATGTTGTTGTAGGAATGAGATACTCAGAAATTTTGAGCGCATTATACGCTCTACACGTTCCGTTTCGTCGATTGGAAATAGCGATCATAAGTTTAAATGCCTCATGGATAATTTATGGGGATAGGATAATAAAACTTCAAGGCAGTACAAGCCATCTTAGTAAATTGTATAGGATTATTTGCGATAATCACCATGCTAGCTTGAGTTTCCGCTCAAGAGTTTGGAGATGTCATGAAACACTCCTCTTATATGTAAATATTTATGGGTTATGGAGGGTTGGATATGGCAGTGGTGCCAGTCCGACTGGATGGGTTCAGGTAGGATCCTGGGACCGACTTTCGTGTATCAAAAAGAAAAATCACCATACTAGATCAATTGTCGATAATTGTGGGTTTGACACAATGTTTAAAGTTGATTACCAAAGCTTAACAACATGGCTCTAACTAGTGGTATATCCAAGAGATGGTGGCATACCACCAATACATTTCACTTCCCTAGTTTGGAAATAGTGAAATGACGAGGGTACCAAGTACTCCACAGTATTTTCGATTTCAACTTACACAGGCATACCTTGTATATAAAGGAAAACAGATATCAAAAGACTTGGTATATAGCGTAAGTTTGAAAGCGAACCAATTTATGGGATGCTACCAAGTTTCTAATTAACGTACAAGTATATTTACTTTAGTTGTAAAAGGAAAAAAAAATATAAAATGAAAGTAAAGTAAAGTAAATCACACGACACACAAGCTCTTGTTAACGGAGAGAACTGCAAAGCCAAAACCCCGGACCTAATCCAGTTTAATACTCTCATAGCCGCTATAGAAATTGACTACAATGACTTCCTATAGTTAAGACCAAGTAAACTAACCCTGTTCCTATAACCAATCTGGTACACGCACGCGAATCTCAAAATAGAGTCCACCATCTCTAGTCGCTTCACCTGCTGTAAAAACTTCACCAACTCAACTCTTTTGGATCATAACCCGAAAAATTAAAGTACTAATCTGTATAGGTATCCTCTCTATCAATCTCAAAAATTTAACCAGAGATAAGTTAAGTACAGAGGATTTTCCGTTTAATCAATATATATTCCTTTGTTGGTCGCAGATCAACTAAGACAAAGACTATCGAAATAATCAATCTTAGTTTGAAAACTATCCAAGTATATCTCTAAGAGAAATAACTATATCGATAGGCGATATATACAATAAGCTTGATGTCTATTAAGATGAACTACTTTTCGGATCCCAATCAGTCAATTGTGCAAGAAGTATTACAAAGATCAGAATACGAAAAATAAATTTTATAATCTTCAAAGTACCTGTACAAAAAACTTGATTCCCACTAATGATTGATCACACACAAAACAAAGTCTTTTGACAATAGATCATTACTAGTCATATCTTCAAATCTTGAGTAGATTAATCAGATCTGAAATCGTCGATCCTTGAGCTAGTTCGAGTGACCTTATATCAGAAGAGAATGATCACATAATCAACAACTAGATCTTTCAGGTACAACTTTTACGTTAGTCAATCAAATCAATAATCAAAAACTAAAATAACAATATGATTTATTTCCCGCCGACGGTACTACTATCTTTATCCCAACGAAGGCCAATTACAAGATTTCACCTAATTATGATACTCTTCTATCTCAGTGAGTTTTATGAAAATACTACCAGTGGGCTTCCCACACAAATAGTTGGGCAGTGTGTCGCGAGATGAGTTTATAAGAATACAATCTCCACTATTTATAGTGTAAAGGCCAAGGCTTATTTGGACAACAATAAATTACCAAATCCGAAAATACTAAAGATATTCAATAAATGTTTATATTCGGTTTTGTCAAAATTTCAACTGTAGTCCAACACATGTACTGAAATCTCTCTTGGATGAAAACTAATATTAGCTAGCATACAACATATACTTTACTAATATAACAACAAGAGACATACTATCATCTGGGATACATAAATCATATGAATATCAAAAAGATATTAAAAATATTTCAGTTTTGGGATCTCACCTTGAGTATCAAGGAAAATACTTGAACGTTAAGTAATTAGATTGTATCACATGTTCAAGACACTATGCCGACATTTGTGAACTTTCCTTTTTAACCAAATATATTTAATATCATCCTATATGAGGGGTTTTTTCTTCCTTTTAAGTCGCGACTTTATTGATTTTCATTGAACTACTCAGTTGAATGCATGTTTAGTTCAGTAGGTTGGGCTTGCAGAACATCCAGATTGCAAGGGAGACCAATGTTCAGGTAACTAAGATGTTTAGTCTTATGTTAATTTTTAATTTTCCTTTCCAGCGAGTTCAATTCTGATGCACTGTTTGTTTGCTTGTAGTAGAGCCCATAGGTGGTGTTGTTGGGTTCTATTGCATATAAAGTTTTCGTGTAGGTAGTGATAATTGCTGAAGTTTGTAAGTGGTGTTCATACTAAAGATTCGTTTGATTGTGTTACATACCGATTATTGCAGCATGTTTGGTTGTTTTTAAACTGTTAACTGTTTGTTTTCAGGAATTTGACAGATGGAGCTTTGTTTGATTTAGTCACATATGAAGCGTGTGTTTGGACATTCTAGCTTTGCATAGACCATGGATTAGTGATGCTGAATTGAGGATGCTTGCTGGTTTGGATGGAATGGTGCTGATGTTATGGATAATGTAGATTTTGCTAGAGCCTATAATGTTGATCATCTGTCAAGACTTCTTCTTGAAAAATATTCTTTAATGCGGAAGAGACAAGGTATGGTTACTCTCTTGATCAAAAAAGATAAGTTTTCATTGATTTTGTTTGATCTTCATCCTTATATCTCTACCTTATATTAATTGCTTGTCATAACTTTGCAAATCTGATCATTGTTTTATTATCTTGTTGTCAACATCATATGAATAGCAAATTTCAATTGCGCAGCTTGAACTTTAACTACATTTACACTGTGAAGGACAGCTACATTAGTTAGCTATTGAACTACAACCGATCCACCAGTTCACTATGTAACATGAAGAATCCAAGGAGAGCTGCAATAGTATCAATTTAACTACATTTATAAGTCTCATAGTACTAAGTTTAGTTTTCTTCTTCTTTTCGACTTAATTTTTATTACACTTGCGATAGTTTAAACTAGTTGATTGCAGAGAAACAACTTCAATTTTTTGAGGTGTGATAACATATGACCTACCTTGTCATATACAATATTGGATCGACTTCTTCTCGTTCCAGCAAACCTTTGGAGCATACACATAATCTTTCAGGAGGTTATCTCCTCAATTGAGAGATAATATATATGCTACAATAGTTTACTGGGATTTAACTGTGTCAAAGATAAAGTAAGTTTTGTGAAGGATATTGAAAGATGTGGAATTGAATAAGTGATGGAGCAAAATTATTAAGTCATTGACCTCAATATGTGCATATTAGAATCATTATTGAACTCCACTACCATGTTACTATTCCATAGCACGGAAAATTAAAAGTGGCATAACACGTGTTTATATTTGTGTTTTATCGAAATGATTATGTTGTCAGATGCGTTGATAGATTGCAAAGCAAATCTAATCTAGCTATTATTTTTGTTGTATATGTCAATAATGAGATATTGTAGTTAAATATGTTGAATATGAGTTATTAAAGATTGAATCACAAGAATTGTTGAACCAGGGTAGTTGTAGGTAAGAACCACTTGTATTCCATGTAAAATAGGGGGATTGATTTTGACTAGGTCAATGAAGAATGACTCTCTCTTTTTTCTGTTGCAAAAATTTAGCAATAGTTCAAGGCTGTTTCTAAATTTTTACCGCGACTTTTTTGGGTCAGTCTTCGTTGACTTAGTTAAGAATTTGCAACTTCTGTTGCTAAATTTTTGCGTCGTAATAGCTTAAAACAGTTGCGACTTGAAATTCGCAACAGCTACATTTCCGTTGCAAAAATTTTCATCGCCCCCTTTCGCAACAACTGAGTGCAGTTGCGACCTCGATTTGCAACAGTGCCAGTTGCTAAAGTCCATTTTTGGTGTAGTGACAAACCGAAAATGCATATTTGGTTAATTAATGATCGATCTTACTAGAGATCCATAGGATCGTTCCTAGTAGAGATCCATGGGACCTGTCCTCGTAAGATACTTAGTAAGGTGATGAGTGCCAAATAATGTATATATTTATCCCTTTTTGTTGGAAATTTAACTCATCTTTTATGCATTAATTCTACATTTTATCCCATATTCTGTATTTTCATTGTTTTCAAGAATAAATATTTTTATTAATTAATTTTGCATTTTTAGGTAATAAATAAAGTTCGGATGAGTCGCGGAGCGAAAAGAGCAGAAAAGCAGTGAAAAGCCGGGAGAAATCACGCAAGGAAGCCGCGAAGAATGGAGCGCACGTCCAAAAAGCTGGAAATGGGCTCAAGAAGAAGAAAGTTGTTCTTAAAGAAAAAGTGGGCTCAAGGTTTTCCAAGCCCAAACCCATATTCTATACCCAAAAGCCTAAAACCCAAATCCATACCCGCTTGCGTCTTCAGCCGTCAGATCAGTTCTCAGAAGCATCCGACGGTCGCTCCCTTGCTGTGCATCGAAGTTTGATATCTCCGCCTAACACTACAACACCTAACTCCATCTGGCGTCGTTGATTTTGTTGTATTATATAATCCAGCGGTCGCTACAAGCTTCACTTCATCTCACCGTCCGATTGATCTTTCATCTCCCTATCCCACGGCTCAGCGTCGCAGATCATCAAACTCGATACACTCGCCTCACACCCTAGCGACCGAGCACCTACACCCCAAACAAACGCACCCTTCCCCTTTCTCCATCGAACCCATCTCCTCCATCACCCCCCTCTGCAGAACCACCATACTCCGTACCACCACCATGTCCGTCTCCATCACCACCACCTCACCCCAAATCACTCCACTATCTTCTCCCCAAATCACTCTACCTATACCCATCATCACTATCACGTTTTACATCAACTAATCTCCTCAATTTCTCATCTCTGCTCACTGAAACCCTAGGTGAGAAATTGAAGATATAAGTTGATGTTAGAGCAGCAATTGGAGCGGGAGATGACTCAGGAAGAGAAATAGAAGAATGGGTCGACGAGATGGAGCGAGTATCTCATCAACAGTAGGTAAATCAATTTCACCAAACCCTAGTTCTACTGATTTTGGGGGAAAATTGGGGAAAACCAAAAAATGTGTATTGGGTATAAATGGGTGTTGTGTGAAGTGTGTGAAGGACACTATATACCTCTCTGGACTAGCCAGTAGAGAATTTGCTACAATTTTTATGAACTTCAAATTTCAGTGCTATTCAGTGACAGTTGAGTATTGCATATGTTCTTGGTTATCTGATATGTTGCTAAATGTGTATGAATTATCTATGTTAATGTATGTATGTTGCCATAATATGGTTAGCATGAGCTAATCAGCTTCAGGCCAAGGCTCAGTGAAGCCTTGTGCACTGTCAAGTGTAAATGAGCTAGGATAGTTACTTCCTTGTATGTTTTGATTGTGCAAATGAGAGATGCCAATGCTCATAGAGCCTGTGATTGGTTGTACTGTCAAAAGACAGCCAATGCTAGGGGTAGACTAGTGAGCAATTTGGTGTTTTCCATTTCTACATGTATGCTTAGGAACAAACATAACCTAGAAACATGTCATTTGATTAGGACACAAGGTGGATCATAAGCCTTGGCTTACCCACCAATTCCCTCTCAGAAACTTGCATTTTCAGTCCTGTGTGTTTGCAATTCAGTTAATTTTCTTGCCTTTTAATTTCTTGCACTTTGTAGCTTCTGTGCACTGAAGTCAGTGCACAATCCTGCCCTTGCCCTTGGCTTCCAAGCCTTGGTTCTTTTTCTTATCTTTCCCTGTTGTGGTTCTTAACTGTTTCTTATTGCTTTACCTTGCATCTTTGGTTCATGCCATTTCCCTTGCTTTGCTCACTGCCATAGTGCATTGTCACCATTTTAGCCTAGGAAGACTTCTTATATGCTCCTCTCCCTGTGGACAAACCCCACTCATCATATTATAAATCTTGACCTTGTATACTTGCAAGTGTTTTGTGTGCTTCATTTCACACCAAGTTTTTGGCGCCGCTGCCGGGGAGCTGGCTGCCATATTTTTGAAGTTTTCATAGCTGTTGTGGCCTTGTTGTGCTTGCATAGTTGTGTGTGTTCATTGCTATCTTGTTCACTTGCTAACTGCTGCTGGAGCTGTGCATTATTTGTTGTTGCTGCCAAGCCTGCTGCAAAGCCTGCTGTGCTTGCTGTTGCTGTTGCTGCTGTTGCTGCTGGTGCTGGTGCCTTCTCTGCCAAGCTGTTGTGCTGTTGCTGCCAAGCCAAAGTCTGCTGCTGCTGTTGCTGTTGCTGCTGCTGGTGAACCAAAGCAACTGCTGCTGCCAAGTGAAGCTGGGCTGCCAACTGAAGTGAAGCTGCTGGGCTCTGCCCTCTTCTAGTGGGCTTGTACTTTTCTGAATTGGGCTTCACCAAGTGCTGCTGGGCTCTGCCTCCTTTTGTTGCTGGGCTCGTGGTCTTCTGTGAGCTGGGCTTCGTTGCTGCTTCTGCTGGGCTCTGCTCCACCTGTTGCTGGGCTTGGACGTGAGCTGCTTAGGACGATCCTAAAGCCCAACTGGGCTGTGCAACTAAAAGGGGACTAAAAGCCTATTTTTGGGCTTCCCTCCAAAAACAAGTAAGCCTAACCCATGAGTTAACCCACTTGGGCCTCATTTAAATTCAAATTTGGGCTTGTAATAATTAATTTAATTATTTATTTGGGATTGTAATAATTTTTTTTCTTTTTCTTTTTTTATATTTGGGACTGTAATTATTTTTTTTGTTTTCTTTATTTTTCTTTTATTTTTCTTTTTTCTTTTATGGGTTTGTTTTAATTATTATTATTGTTTTTTATTTTTTCTTTTATGAGTTGTGATAATTTATGCTAGGTTTAGTTCAAAATTTTTTTTCAAAGCCCAAATTTTTTAAACCAAAAACAAAACCCCTTCTTTAAACCAAAACCCATTCAAAACCAAATCTTCATAACCCTTGTGGGCCAAATTGTTTCCGATTGCTCTGTCTGACCAACATGTTAGTTAAGGTACCTACTAGGACATGATTGTGACCTACAGAGACCAGACAAACAGACTTGTTAGAATTAACCCAGACGAACCTATCGAAATTCTAAGTTCTGAGGGAGACAGTCCAGATCAACCAGAAACAATGGGAGAACCACGTACCCTCAAGGATTATATGTACCCAACTAGAGCCAGTCAACCTTCTTGTATTTTGCTGCCCGAGGCTAATGGCCATTATGAGCTGAAATCAAGCACAATACAGATGCTTCCTATTTTTAGAGGTGTTGAGAATGAAAACCCGTACCACCACGTGAGAGAATTCGAGGAAATTTGTGGAACTCTGCGTTTCACTCAAATGACCGACGAAACCCTGAAGTTAAGGCTTTTTCCTTTCTCCCTGAAAGATAAGGCAAAGGCCTGGCTCTATGCTTTACAGCCTCAATCCATCATGACATGGGATGACCTCATAAAGGAGTTTTTCAAAAAGTTTTTCCCGAACCACAAGACTGCGACAATTCGTCAAAGTCTGAATAGCTTTGTGCAATTAGAAGGTGAGACCTTAGCTAGATACCTGGAGAGATTCAATGAATTATTGCTCCAATGTCCCCATCATGGTTTTGAAAAATGGAGACTTGTGCAAATTTTGTATGAAGGTCTAGATGTGTCCACCCGAACAACGGTTGAGTCGATGTGTAATGGTCTATTCGTAGATAAAACTGCTGACGCGTCTTGGGACTTCTTGATTGAAGTAGCTGAAAAGACGCAACAGTGGGAATCCATCCGTGAAACCAGAAAGACTACATCCGAAGCAAAGGCTTTTAGGATTGAAGCGGATTTTGAGGGTAGAGCAAACATGGCATCAATAGTTAGGAGATTAGAAGAGTTAGAACTACATAAAAATTCAAAACCTTCCACCACTACTCTCCGAGAACATGTCGCTTCGTCTGTTTGTGCTGCTTGTAACGACCCCAACCATCAATTCCAAAATTGTCCAGATTTGCTTGCAGTCCAGGAGTCTAGGCTTGAACAGGCACATGCCATGTTTCAAAAACCAGAGCATAACCCTTATTCACAGACCTACAATCCAGGATGGAGAAACCACCCTAACTTTTCATGGTCAAAAGGACCCACTCAAGGAGGACCATCTCAACCCAATCAGAGCTATCAAAACAATCAGGGATATCAGAACAATCAAGGTTATCAACACCCGAGAAACCCTCAACAACAATCAAACTCTCAACAACAATCATATCCTCAACACAATACCGACAAGAGATTATCCACCCTAGAGGAAATGTTCCAGAGTTTGATGCAAAGTCAGAAAAATCTAGATCAAAAGATGGATCAAATATGTGAGAGAGAAAAGGGTAAACTTCCGAGCCAACCCCAACAAAATCCAAAGAGGATATTTCAAACAGGCACAACATCCTGCACTGAAACCTCACCTGATCAAATCCATGCCATTACCACCCTCCGAAGTGGTAAAGTCATCGAGAACAACGTGGGCGAACCTAATGAATCTGATACAAATTCCACTGTCTCCACAACCCCAGAAAACCAAAGAATCTGAGCAAGTTGGAAAATCTGACAATTCTACTGCTGTGAATGTCCCTTTGCCAACTCATCTTCCTGTTGCCCCATTTCCTCAAAGATTGATCTATCAACAGAAAAGTACCCATTACAATGAGATGTTAGATCTGTTCAAGAGAGTCAACATCAACATTCCTTTTCTTGAAGCAATCAAGCAAATCCCTGCTTATGCCAAATTCCTCAAAGACTTGTGCACTCAAAAGCGCAAGCTCAATGTGGCAAAAACGTGCTTTCTTAGCTGAGCAGGTGAGTTCCATCATTCTGAACAAAACTCCACCCAAGTTTAGGGATCCAGGATGTCCAACAATTTCTTGCACTATAGGAGAACACACGGTCAATAAAGCGTTATTAGACCTAGGTGCAAGTGTTAACCTACTGCCATATTCTGTTTATGAGCAGTTAGGTCTTGGGGAGTTGAAACCAACATCTATCACTCTACAACTGGCAGACCGATCTGTCAAGATTCCTCGTGGAGTGGTCGAAGATGTTTTGATCAAGGTTGACAAATTCTATTTTCCCGTAGACTTCATTGTCTTAGACACTCAACCTGTACAAAACCCAGACTGTCACATTCCTGTCATCTTAGGACGTCCTTTCTTGGCTACGTCCAACGCGATCAACTGTCGGAATGGAGTGTTAAAACTGTCTTTTGGTAACATGACGGTAGAATTGAATGTGTTCGATATTAGTCAACAACCTGTGAATCTTGATGATGATGATGTGCATGAAGTTAATATGATTGAAGGATTAATGCAAGATTCGTTGACTAACATTCTATCCGTCGACCCCTTTCAAGCATGTATGGAGAACTTTAACCCTGATTCCTATGATGATGCATACTGTAGTGACGTCCTATCTCTGCTCGAATCTGTACCTCAAATGGACGTCACTGAAAGGAAATATGAAGTGGAACCACCCTACTCTCTGATTCCAAGCTTATTCCATCCATTGTTGAGCCACCCAAGCTTGAATTGAAAACATTGCCTAGTACGTTGAAGTACGCATTCCTAGGTTCTTCTGATACTTTACCTGTCATTATTTCATCATGTTTAGACACGGAACAGGAAAGTAAGCTTTTAGAAGTACTTAAGGAACACAAAGAGGCCTTAGGATGGACCATCTCAGATCTCAAAGGAATTAGTCCCACCATTTGCATGCACCACATTAACCTTGAAGAGAATGCCAAACCATCGAGGGAAATGCAAAGGAGACTTAATCCTAACATGAGAGATGTAGTCAAAGGAGAGATCCTGAAACTACTTGATGCGGGTATCATATACCCAATTCCCGATAGCAAATGGGTTAGTCCCATTCAAGTTGTGCCTAAGAAGTCAGGCATTACTGTAGTTCAGAACGACAAGAATGAATTAGTCCCTACTCGTACAACCACAGGATGGCGAGTATGCATCGACTACAGGAAGTTGAACACACAGTAACAAGGAAGGATCACTTCCCGCTCCCTTTCATTGACCAAATGCTAGAACGTGTGTCTGGACACAGTCACTACTGTTTTCTAGATGGCTTTTCCGGTTATAACCAAATTCACATTGCTCCGGAAGATCAGGAAAAAACTACATTCACGTGTCCATTTGGGACGTTTGCTTATAGACGTATGCCCTTCGGGTTGTGTAATGCACCTGCTACTTTTCAGCGTTGCATGATGAGCATTTTTTCTGACATGATAGATAGTTTTCTCGAGATCTTTATGGATGATTTCTCTGTTTTTGGTTCCTCGTTTGACGAATGTTTGAAGCATCTTGCCCTCGTGATATCCAGATGTAAAGAAAAGAACCTTGTTCTAAATTGGGAAAAAATGCCATTTTATGGTGAATTCAGGAATAGTTCTAGGACACATCATCTCAGAGAAAGGAATTGAAGTGGATAAAGCTAAAGTTGACCTCATTCAACATCTACCACAACCTTGCTCTGTGAAGGAGATCAGATCATTTCTAGGTCATGCTGGTTTTTACCGGCGATTCATCAAAGATTTCAGCAAAATCTCCAGACCTCTGTGCAGTCTTCTCTCCAAAGATGTTTGCCTTCAATTTCGATGCTGCTTGTGTGTGAAGGCATGGGAGGAATTAAAAACCCTTCTCACCACCGCTCCTATAGTCCGACCACCCGATTGGAAGCTTCCGTTCGAACTTATGTGTTGATGCCTCTGATTATGCTGTGGTGTTGTTTTAGGACAGCGAGTTGATAGACTACCATATGTGATATACTATGCTAGCAAAACCCTTAATGATGCCCAACTCAATTATTCAACTACCGAGAAGGAATTGCTTGCCGTCGTTTTCGCATTAGACAAGTTTAGATCTTATCTGATAGGGTCTAAGATCATCATATACACAGACCATGCGGCTTTGAAGTATCTTCTTTCCAAGAAGGATGCTAAAGCTCGCCTTATTCGATGGATACTCTTATTACAGGAATTCGATCTCGAAATCCGTGATAAGAAAGGTTGTGAGAATGTGGTTGCTGATCATTTGTCTAGATTAACTTTAGAGTCTATTGATGAATGTGAGCTGATTAGAGAATCATTCCCAGATGAACAGCTGATGTCTATCTCAGACCTTCCTTGGTTTGCTGATATTGTTAACTACCTCGCTACAGGTAGGATGCCCTCACGTTGGTCGAGACAAGACCGCTCTAAATTCCTGGCTGAAGTCAAACATTTCCTTTGGGATGACCCATATTTGTTTAAGTACTGTCCAGACCAAATCATTAGGAGATGTGTCCCCAACACTGAACAGAAAGATGTGATATCTTTCTGTCATGACCAAGCATGTGGAGGCCATTTCAGTGCCAAGAAAACCGCTGCAAAGATCTTGCAGTGTGGATTCTATTGGCCATCATTGTTCAAGGATTGCCATGATTATTGTGTTGCTTGTGAACGCTGTCAAAAGCTAGGAAGCATTTCGAGGAGAAACATGATGCCATTGAACCCCATTTTGATTGTGGAGATTTTTGATGTTTGGGGGATAGACTTCATGGGTCCATTTCCCATGTCTGACAGCAAGTTGTACATCCTAGTCGCAGTTGATTACGTTTCTAAGTGGGTAGAAGCCATAGCAACCAGAACAAATGACCACAAGGTGGTACTTTCATTTCTAAAGGAGAACATATTTGCACGTTTTGGTACCCCTAGAGCTATCATCAGTGACGGCGGTTCACATTTTCGTAACAAGTACTTTGAGTCTTTAGTACGCAAGTATGGCATAACTCACAAGGTTGCTACTCCGTACCACCCTCAGACTAGTGGACAAGTGGAAGTGTCTAATAGGGAAATTAAGCACATTCTGGAGAAGACGGTCAACCCGTCCAGGAAAGATTGGTCATTGAGATTGAATGATGCTTTGTGGGCCTATAGAACAGCTTATAAGACACCAATTGGCATGTCCCCCTATCGTCTAGTGTATGGAAAGCCGTGCCATCTACCTGTGGAATTAGAACATCGTGCCTACTGGGCAATCAAAGAGCTGAACTTTCTCTCTGGACGAAGCTGGAATTCAAAGGAAACTTCAACTCAACGAGTTGGAAGAATTGAGAAATGAGGCTTATGACAGTGCCAAGCTGTACAAGCAAAGATGAAGATGTTTCATGACAAGCGTATTCTACGCAAATCCTTCACTCCTGGTCAGAAAGTCTTGCTGTATGACTCCCGATTACATCTTTTTCCAGGAAAACTGCGTTCCAGATGGAAGGGTCCGTACCTAGTACGCACAGTTTTTCCTCATGGAGCTGTAGAGCTGGAGGATGTCTCCAACAAGAACGTTTTCAAAGTCAACGGGCAGAGATTAAAGCCATTCCTTGAGCCATTTCCACCCGACATTGAAACAACCAACCTGGAGGACCCAGTCTATGTGGACTAAACTGGTCCACTCTTTCCCTAAATAACCAAAAAGTTTTCCAAATCTTTCCCTAAAAACCAAAATTTTTCGTTTTCCCATCAAAACCAAATGTTTCCCAACAAAACCAAATTTTTTTCCAAAAAGTCCAATCCCATTAAAAACCAAATTTTCTTGTAGATAATGTGTTAGTTAAATTTCCTTTTGTGTATATTTTGTGCTCATCCATTGTGACTCCTAATATGATGGATTTTTGCCTTGAATAACGGAGTTTTAATCGAGCTCGCCGTACAATCGGGTATTCTCTCTCCTTTTACTCTACTCAGCATGTTCCTCTTCATATATTTGTTTTAATTCTTTCCATATTTTGAAACATTGAGGACAATGTTTAGTTTAGGTTTGGGGGTATAGAGTAGATACCATGATAATTTGCCATAATTGAAAACGAACTCCTTCTTTTTTTGAAAAAATTGAAAAATTCCAAAAAAAAAAAAAAAAATTGAAAAAAAAAAAAAAAATTAAAAAAAAAAAAATCATAAAAATGGAGCTCATTTACCTTGAAATGTTGACTCTTGTGCAAATATGTATTTATTAGGAGTCTTAGTCTAGATATTTAGGCACCCTGATTCTAGCACAATTCACATAGTGATAAGAAATTTGCACGCGCACGATCTACCAATACATGTATGGCCTCGATCTTCAAGGTGTTTGATAGGAAGTTACGATTGCCAATCACTTTAGAATACTGAACGAAACTTGACTAGCTTGTTCTTTGGTTGGTTGGGATAGAAGGTGGAGGTTACATTAAGAAAGACAACCATCGAATTTAACTGGGTGCATCAAAAAGGGCTACCTCTTGCAAAGTGTCATGTAATTTTTGTTTCCTTTTGTATATGTATCAAAAGTGTTTCCTTCAAAAAAAAAAAAAAAAAAAGAAAAAAAAAAAAAAATCAAGTATTTATCAATTCCATCATCTCTTGTTCCAAAATAAAAAGAGAATAGTCAATGTAAATAAGAGTCATGTAAAGAGTCATTTTGTTGTTTTTGTAATAAGCAAGGAGGGTGTATGCCATTGATGTACAACGCGAGTAATTGTGAAATACCTCCAACTCATTCACAATTCTCGTAAAGTCCGGACAGCTAGCTAGATTTCGACCTCAGTTCTTAGCCTGAGAAACTATCTCTTGGTGATTAGTAGTCATAACTTCAGATCTTTCTTTACACATGTGTAGATACACTTTACACTCTTATCACATGTCTTTTTTGTTATCAGTGCTAGGATTGTGCCTTCGATAGCTAGATTGACATCTCCATTTTGCTGTGAGCTTAAACTGTTTTGCACATGTCACATTTGATGGAATCTGAGCTTATATTTTGACCTAGAACTTTGTAGGTACGTTCTAAAAACCTTCACGAGACTTCAACTCGTCCACTAGGGACACTTAGTGGTTTAAAAGGCTTAGTGCATACGCTAAATGCATTCGAGAGACCAGCGACAGTGGTATAGTTAGGATTTCCTTAGTTTTGTTTTACTTGAGGACAAGTAAAATTCAGGTTTGGGGGTATTTGATGAGTGCCAAATATGTATATATTTATCCCTTTTTGTTGGCATTTAACTCATCTTTTATGCATTAATTCTACATTTTATCCCATATTCTGTATTTTCATTGTTTTCAAGAATAAATATTTTTTTACTTAATTTTGCATTTTTAGGTAATAAATAAAGTTGGATGAGTTGCGGAGCAAAAGAGCAGAAAAGTGTGAAAAGCCGGGAGAAATTACGCAAGGAAGCCGCAAAGAATGGAGCGCACGTCCAAAAAGCTGGAAATGGGCTCAAGAAGAAGAAAGTTGTTCTTAAAGAAGAAGTGGGCTCAAGGTTTTCCAAGCCCAAACTCATATTCTATACCCAAAAGCCTAAAACCCAAATCCATACCCGCTTGCGTCTTCAGCCGTCAGATCAGTTCTCAGAAGCATCCGACGGTCGCTCCCTTGCTGTGCATCGAAGTTTGATATCTCCGCCTAACACTACAACACCTAACTCCATCTGGCGTCGTTGATTTTGTTGTATTATATAATCCAGCGGTCGCTACAAGCTTCACTTCATCTCACCGTCCGATCGATTGATCTTTCATCTCCCTATCCCACGGCTCAGCGTCGCAGATCATCAAACTCGATACACTCGCCTCACACCCAAGCCGAGCACCCTACACCCAAACAAACGCACCCTTCCCCTTTCTCCATCGAACCCATCTCCTCCATCACCCCCTCTGCAGAACCACCATACCCGTACCACCCCATGTCCGTCTCCATCACCACCACCTCACCCCAAATCACTCCACTATTTTCTCCCCAACTCTACTCTACCTAAGCCCATCATCACCATCACGTACCATCTCTTTAGCATCACTAATTTCTCCAATTTCTCATCTCTCTGCTCACTGAAACCCTAGGTGAGAAATTGGGGATATAAGTGATGATTAAAGCAACAATTGGAGCATGGAGGAACGAGAAGAAGCAGGAGAAAGTGGGTCGACGAGATGGAGCGAGTATCTCATCAACAGTAGGTAAATCAATTTCACCAAACCCTAGTTCTACTGATTTTGGGGGAAAATTGGGGGAAAACCCAAAAAAATGTAATGGGTATAAATTGTGTTTGTGATGTGTAGGGGACACTGTATATCTCTCTGGACTAGCCAGTAGAGAATTGAGCTAAATTTTAATGAACTTCAAATTTCAGTGCTTATCAGTGAACAGTTGAGTATTGCATATGTTCTTAGTTATCTATATGTTTGCTAATTGTGCTTGAATTATTACATATGATTACAATGTGATTGCCTTATCCATGTGTAGCATGAGCTAATCAGCATCAGGCCAAGGCTCAGTGAAGCCTTGTGCACTGTCATTGACTAGAAGCTAGGATGGTTCTCCTGTTGCTGTTTTTGATTGAGCAAATGAGGATGAATACCAATGCTCATAGAGCCTGTGATTGGCTGTACTTCAAACAGAAGACAGCCAATGCTAGGGGTAGACTAGTGAGCAATTTGGTGTTCTTCCATTTCTAGATGTATGCTAGGAACAAACATAACCTAGAAACATGTCATTTGATTAGGACACAAGGTGGATCATAAGCCTTGGCTTACCCACCAATTCCCTCTCAGAAACTTGCATTTTCAGTCCTGTGTGTTTGCAATTCAGTTAATTTTCTTGCCTTTTATTTTCTTGCACTTTGTAGCTTCTGTGCACTGAAGTCAGTGCACAATCCTGCCCTTGCCCTTGGCTTCCAAGCCTTGGTTCTTTGCTTATCTTTCCCTGCTGTGGTTCTTAACTGTTTCTTTATTGCTTTACCTTGCATCTTTGGTTCATGCCATTTCCCTTGCTTTGCTCACTGCCATAGTGCATTGTCACCATTGTTAGCCTAGGAAGACTTCTTATATGCTCCTCTCCCTGTGGACAAACCCCCATTCATCACTATATTATAAATCTTGACCTTGTATACTTGCAAGTGTTTTGTGTGCTTCTTATTTACACACCATAAGGCTGTAAGGGATTGGTCAAACTAGATATCCTTAGGACCGGTCCTAGTCAAAATCCTTGTTTAAACAAGTTTTGTAAGTCTACTTCCTTAAACCATGTAACTAAACATAGTTTCCGAGGTATAGAATCAACCCGAAAGTTTAACTCACTAAACAATAGCGAATTACCAATTAGTGTTATTTGAATCTACGGAGTCCGAATATATAAACTATACTTCGTAACTCCAATTAGTGGTATTACTAGGAGGGTATTGGCTTGAAAAAGGACAAGCATCTTCCTCCATATTTTCATCTTGATCCTATACTACATTTTTAATGTCTTTAAGAATCTCAAATTCTTCTTCACGAGCAAAGGATTTCTTGTTTTATTTGTAAAAATCGGATCTCGCCATTATAACCTACATCAATGTAAACGAAGCATATGATATAGCGAAATAAAAATATATAAAAAAAAAACATATATATAACAAGTGTTTTGAATGTTTAGATAACATACCCGGTTATTATAATCCAAGTTCAGATTATCAACTTCAACAATTGCAAAACATTTAGAAAATTTATCCACTTATGTCTTGATAGTGCTAAATCCACTTCGACCTCCAGCAACAATACAATTATATGGATTTCCACGACATGATTGTATAAATCTTAAAGTTTATCCCAAAGCATACTCCTATCCATACAACTTTCTTCTATCTCTATCACACAAAAAGTAGTAACAAGATGCTTGTCTTCCAGAATAGAATATTTATTTCTCATTTTGATATGCGTAATTTTAGGTTGTGACTTTTTTGTCTATAAAAGAGATGGAAAGAAAATGGAAAAACAATTGAAGTTGAGAATATAATTTGAGGAGATTTAAGTGGAAAAATCAAGTTGTAGGAAGATGAGTCGAGAAGAACAAACTAATTTCTATTTATAGACATTTTTGCCAAAATATTTGAAAAATATATGTTGGTATCCGATGGTGAAGAAGACAGGATTGCTATGAATAATGGATGGTTATGATCGGGTATACGAAGAGTGTAAAAAAAAGTCGATCAAATATTAATACAGATACGAAAACTTAGTTTCAATCAATTATGTAACGGAAACTCAGTTTATGTCAGGAATGGCTTGGCTATAACGAGGAATAGATGTGTTCCACATACTCACTTTCCAAGCCAAAATATTTCACCAAATTTGAGAAAAGCAATGTTCTATAGTGATTGGGTTTGGTTATAATCTAGCTATAGCCGAGCCAAAACCCAACCATAGTGCTTGGCCTAACCCTACACAAACAATACAAACACAAAACATAGAATCACAATATATCAATTTTTGCTTTTTATACTGCAAAAAACAAAGTAATAATTAACAATACGTTTTCCGATTCTAAGATGGAACTTTAAAAGCAAATACTGACATTTATGATTTCCAAGAAATATCAATAGCGAATAAAACTAATGAAGAATGTTGAATGAATAAGTAGCTGATATTAGGTAAAATATCATGTTAGAGTTAATTTACTTTTTCGTTCCTTTTTCCTTCTCTTCTAATTATTTTATTTTTATTTATTTTAATGATTTTTTTCCTGTAAGCCCTATTTTACTGTTTGACCAAAGGAGAAACCAAATAAACAAAGAGCCACATCATATGACACATGAAACATCATGGTGTTGATTAACGAGCCAATTACTGGAGTCATGTAATATTTTCGTTTTCAAATGACCATTTATAGATTTGTGGTTTAGACCGATAGATAATATGTTAAAGACAATTTTGAGGTATACAAGGGATAAGGTGCAGGTTGGGCCTCTAGCAACCACTAAAGTTGGAATCTCAATTTCAATACTATTGAGTTTCTTGTAATGATAAAGTCTTGTGGGTGCAAAATTTTACGACAAAGTTGAAATTTATATATTTTCAATTGGTCAAAAGGTAGATTAATAAACTTATACTCGACGGTTACTATAATATCTTTTTTTTACTCACAGTGCCTCTCTGGAGCCTAAAACTAAAAATGATAAGCTTGATTGTGTAATTCTGTAATTCATCACTATTTTTTTTCTATAAATTTATATTCCGAAATATGCTATCATTTTATCCGGTTGGGTATACTCAAGCTAAGGTTTATTTATTTTCTTAAGTAAAAATGCAATTTTTATTTTTAATAATCACAATCAACACAACAAAACTATAATTGTTGAAAATACTCATTATTATAACGAAACCCAAATGAAGGGAATGTGTATGTGTATGTCCCTTCAACCTCTTTAATTGGTGCACATTTATCTTGGCTTGGGTTTCGCATTTTGTTGAATGCTAACTTCGTAATCAAATTCAGGAAGATTGTTTCTCATAAATTCATAACAAGCATCATATTATGGCCATTTGGAATCGCCTTGATATTGCTCTAAGCCTTCTCGAGTCTGAAAATTGTTTATAACACAATCTTAGTTGAATAAAAATTTAATTGAGTTGAATAATTTACCAAGTCTTTATAAGAATGCACCGCTCTTATTCTGGTGATATACAACAACCACAATTCCCACGTACGCCCTCACTTCTTCTGTGAGATCAATATCTTCTTCTGTGAGATCAATATAAGCTTTTGTGAGATCAATTTGTTTTTTGAAAAAGCGGAGGTGTAACAACCACACCCAATAATTCGTTTGGAAATCTGTATGGACTAAAATCCAATTTAATTCTGATAGCACCAACTTAAAAGCGAGACTCAATCAAGAATTATATCAAAGAGTTTTTATCTCTTTCGTAATACAATCAGCAAATCAAACAGATAGAAATCTGCGAGCCTCATTGATATGAGAAATAACTTGGACTGTACAAAAGACCAATGCCCAAGTGTCAATCAAGTTCTATCCAACAAACAAGGTCGGATTTATCAACTGATTGAACTACGCAAAACCTGTGATATTTCAATTATATAAACAAATACAACACGGAAAAGAAATAACACAGACACCAGAAATTTTATTGACGAGGAAACCGCTAATGCAGAAAAACCTCGGGACCTAGTCCAGATTTGAACACCGCACTGTATTAAGCCGCTGCAGACTCTAGCCTACTACAAGTTAATTAACTTTGGACTGGAATGTAGTTGAGCCATAACCAAGTCTCACACCGATTAAGGTACAGTCGCGTTCCTTACCCCTCTAGAACCACGCCGGATTCTGCGCACTTGATTCCCTTAGCTGATCTCACCCACAACTAAGAGATGCTACTACCCAAAGTCGAAGACTTATAAACAAATCTGTCTCCCACAGATATGTCTATTCTTTATTCGGTTTTTGTTCCATCTTTTGATACAAAGATCAAGGTGAACAGGAACCAACTAATAATCCGATATTTTACTCCCGAAGAGCAGCCTAGAGATATTAGTCACCTCACAATAACCCAACTGATTAACAGGACAAGTTATTGCGGAATCACAAAAGTCTGAGACGAAAAACTGTTGTGATTACTTTTTATATCTTACCTATCGGAGATAAATCTCGAGTAAATCTTAGAGAAGATAAAACTCAATACGATAGAATAAGTAAGATCAGAATATGCAACTACAAAGAAAATAGTTGGATCTGGCTTCACGAATCCCAAATGAAGTCTTCAAGTCGTTAACTTAATAATGGTTTTGGAAAAACCTAGGCTAAAGGATAATCGACTCTAATTTGCAACTAGGACACATGAAAGTGCCGGGATTAGGTTTTCCAGTTGCTAGAGTTCTCCCTTATATAGTCTTTCAAATCAGGGTTGCTTACAATCAAAGCTAAGATAGCTTGGTAACAACGCATTCAATATTCACCGTTAGATGAACTCCTGATTTAAGATTCAAGCTAAGTCTGCTTAGAATAAAGCAATCAATCTCCACCGTTAGATGGTCTTAGCTTGTTACAGACATATGAAATATACTTATATTTAGATATAGGTTACCGTACCTAAACATGTATATTGAGTTTGCTCGATAACAGTTAACCGAAGTTAGCCATATGAACACTTTTGTCTTAGTTGTATTCATCTAACACTTCTAGATCAAATATGAAGATCAATCGATCATGAAAGATAATCAAATGAATCTAATTGTGTTTCAAATAGAGTTTTTCAATTGTTCACTATGTCATAGAAATATATATGAACAAATTGAATCGAAATCGGTTTGATTCGTAATCGTACAAAGTACTTATACAAGAATCAATTCATGAACATTAAGCCACGGTTTGCAAAGATTGCATTCCTTAAATCATAAATGTTTTAGTTCATGACTATGAGAATCATACATAATTGATTTTATAACTTCACCACTGTGTTCTCCAACCAGGTACGCGAACAGTAGCTCCGGACCTTGGCCTAGTCAAGCTGTTTGCAAACCCGGTTCGCGAACAACCGTTCCGCACCCAACTCAGGTAAACCCGTTCGCATACTAGGTACGCAAACAAGATTTCCGGACTTGAATCATCACAATACAGTTCGCATACTAGGTATGCATACCGTGTTGTATCCAGACATTGATAATTGTTATAAACTCTCATTTCAATCATTGAAACATCCTTGGAAGATGACAATGGTAGTCTCACATGTACCATTATCTTTAAGTACTTTTCAAGTGATTGAATTATCAATACGAAACTTCCTGAGCTAACATCAAATGACTGTCTCACACAAATCATATAAGATGTTCAAGGTAATTTTCACATGACCATCTTTTGACTTAATATTTAGTTTTCAACAAATAGATTGTTTCCAACTAAACTCGTTAAGAATATGATGAACATAGATAAAGAAAAAGGCTTCCAACACATATTTCGAGAAATAGATAAGCGAGAGAAACTCAGCTCGAAATATCAAATGTGTATAATGTAAAAGTCTATATATCTATACGACTTAGTCTCATTAAAAAAAATATAATAGGCTTATGAGTGATAGATAAGTATTAGTCTCCACATACCTTTTGTTGATGAAGTTCCTCCAAGATCCTCAGTAGATCTTCTTCTTAAATTGGTGAACGCCGTGAAATCTAAAGTTCAACTACACATCTATCCTAATCCGAGACATAGCTATAAGTACACTAGAAATCAAGTATATAGTTTTGATCAACTAAACTTGACAAACAAGCTTGAGATTGCAACGCTTGCGAGTTTGACCGAGCATTGCTCTAACAATTTTCACTATAGACCTAAAATGAGACAATTTGAGTATTTGAAGAAGAAAAAAAAATATAACAACATCCCAATTGACATAGATACGTTTTGTTAGAGAAGATTGGTTTTGTATTATGGGTACTGAAACTTAGCATTCCGATTTCACCATATTTTTATATTTCCAATGGAAAGCTGTACAAATAATTACTTTTTTTAAAGGTAAAACGGGATTAACAAAGCCCGGAACTTTTATTAGAATACCTCATTGAAACTGAGGTTTGACGTAATACAACTTGGTGGAGAATTTGCATTCCACCTGAAATTTACATTTTCTTTCATGGCATATTGACAAAGATTATGAGCTATAAAGTTAACAGCTTTTGGAACTTGTTGAAAGCTAATATTTGGAAACAAAAGAGCTTCTCTTCTAACTTCCAGAATAACATAACAAATGCTTCAAGGAATGTCTATAGCATTACCCGTAACAACAGTTGTTACATTCTTCGCATCTCCTTATATAATGACATTTTGAAGGTTTAAACTCTTCGCTAGCAGTACACCCAATTTACAAGCAATGGATTCAGCCAACAAAGGGGATATAACATCAAAAGTAATAGTTTCGCAACCTAGGAACCTCCCTCTATGATCTTATGCAATCGCACTAGCAGCACTGTTGTTTGGAACAAAAGCTGCATCTACATTAATTTTCACAAAAGAATCCTCTGGTGGAGTCCAATGTTGGAAATCAGAATTCAAGGAAGGATTAAGAGGAGTAGACGATAAATTTTCCAAGCACGGATTAAAATCTAACTCTGCTTTCCGAAGGATGTACAAATAATTACGAGGCATAAAAATACCTTCAATAACACTTAATTCAATTTCTTTATGTTTTTCTTTTACTCTACCCTTCTCTCTATAAGGTATATAATCGTATGAGCATGATAATATCTTGATACAAACATAATTTTATTGTTCTATAAAATATTTGCCATAATAGATACTTTATGACTCTTTCTATATTAGGTAATTAATTATAAGTGTCAATTATATTTAAAATTCCAACGAACAATGTTTTTCTTTAGTTTTTATGCAACAATAGTTTATGATCGGTGTACAGCTGACAACTAAGTTGGGGATTTCAATGCGTGCTCGTTGTGCACAATTAGCATGACTAACTTAACAAAAATTACTCATGAAATGTCCTCCCAAACAACTTTTTATATATGATTTTTGTGATGGGTTTCATAGCATTCAATTTGAGACTTTTTTTTTATAAGAAGGATTTTATTTATTTATAGAGGAAGTGTTCATTACATAAGATGGGATTTAATCTCAGATTAGTCCTTTCTAGGAATATAGATCTATCAAAAGTATTCATATTTTCAATAGAAAAGAAAGGGATCTTCCTAGTTCTTACTTCCTTAGCAAGTCTATCTTCGAAATCTAAAAACTTTCAAGATTTATACAGAATGAAAGCCAAATTACATATATTAAGTGAAAATTTGCATCTATTGATGCTTGTTTGAGCTCTCCATGGTTGATCTTCAGGATTAATTTCTCAATTCATTATCTTCATTAAAGTTTGACAGTCATTTATCAAGAAGCAATTATTGAGATTTGAATCCTTAATCCACCTAAGAGATTCCATTTCTGCTTTTTCTTCAGTATCTAATGGGCAGGAAGCCCATTCTCCACCGGCTCTGCACTGCCTCATGTTTTCTGCTTTGTCCAAAATTGAAATTGCATATCCCATTGAAAAGTCAGCTTCTAAGAAAGATGCATCGAAGTGAATAAACCAGTCATAATCATGTCTTTTTTCCATATGAATATCATTGCTGACATAAACAGAATTCATCCTAGTATTATTGTCTCTGGCAGGAACATAGTTCTGGTAGGATGTTTTAATAGAATCAATTAACTTCTGTGGCACTGGCACAACATTATCAAAATTCACACTATTCCTGAACTTCCAAATAGACCAAATGATATAAGAAATTTTATCCTGTTTAACTTTAAAGAAATTATTGTTCATCCAGTATTTAAACCAGTTCAAAATATCATGATTTCCATGGAGTTTATAGATATCGTTCAAATCAAAAGCATCCTATATTTTTTTAGAAAAATAACAATTCACAAACAGATGTAATTCATCTTCAACAGCATTAGAATCACACAGCAAACAATAAGGTTTAGTATCTTTAATATATCTAAACATTTTACAACCTAGAGCAAGAGCACCAGAAACCACTTTCCAACATAACATATTTACTTTAGGTCTAATATTTAAATTCCAGATTTGTTTCCAAAATTCAGCTTCATTCTTATCAATATTCAGATTAATAATAAAGTTATAAGCAGACTTAGTAGTTAATTCTCCAGACTTAGTTGAATTCCATCTGATTCTATCTTGCATACTGAGGTTAATCGAAATAGCATAGACAACATTATGAAAAAAAGAATGAATATAGTTAGTTATCATATTTATGTTCCAAGTTCCATCTCTACTAATCAGATCACTTACAATTTTAGGCATATTATTATCAGTAGCAATAGGGATAAGAGGAACCGTTTGATTAGGCAACCACAGATCAGTCCAGATATTCGTGTCACTTCCATTATTAACCTGCCAAACACTATTAGCTTTTATAATTTCTAAACCTTTCCTAATACTAAACCAAATCCAAGAACTTTTATATTTCCTAGTTTTTCTTAAAGGATTACTTTTTTCTAAAGTATTTATGCTCTAAAATTTTATCCCACAGTTGCTCTTGATTATGTATTAATCTCCAAGCCAGCTTTGTAATCAAAGCAAGATTATGTTTATGGGGAATTCTAATTCCCATCCCTCCTAAATGAATGTCTTTGGTAATGCTAGGCCAAGCCTTAGGGTAATAACATTTCTTTTTATTCTTTTTTTGCCACCAGAATTCTCTTTGGACTTTGTCTAAGTTATCAAGAGTTTTTTCCACTCCTCCGCCTTAGAATTCCTCAAAGAATCACCATTCTCCATTCACGGTAATTTTAGAAGCGAGGTGGTCTTAGAGTGACTTTTTCTGTACGATTCGTCTAGAACTAACATAACACAAAGTCAAATCCGGTCACGAAAATGAACCCTGATTTTGGGCATACCTAAATCTTTCTAGGCATACAAAGCAATAGTCCTAACTTGGGTGACCTTATAAGGCGTACCCTATGGGTAGTTCAATTACCTATATGCCCTTAAATCTTTTAAATTACTAATCTATCCCTAACCCTAATACAAAAACCTATAATCAATAAACCTAAAATCAGTTTCATTCACCTTCTTCTTCCTCTCCACAACAGCCGAACCCGTTCATCTTCTCCGAAAAAAATTCATCGCAGCATCGCCGAAATTTGATCGTCGATTCGTGAAAAGTTAATCGACGATTAAACTCATCTATATAATGGGTCGTCGTAAGCAAGTATCTCGTTCTAATCGATCAATTGAACAACCTGTTGAAAAAGAAGAAGATTTAGAGAGTGAAGAAGTAATTGAAAATCAACCAAAAATCCAACCGGAGGAAGAGATTGAAGACGAACCAACGCCTGAAATGAGAATAAGAAGGTTATTTCTACAAACCCATCTCGTATTTGATGTTTTTGGTTGGTATGATTGGTTTAATTCGTCAAAAACATGGTTTGTGCAGCGGTTACAGGGTTGGGTTTGGCGTAAAATCAAGTTTAGATTTGCGCCGAACTATTCTTCAAACTCAACCCTGAAACTGCATATGAACGATTCGTCTTAAAATGCATATTAGTTTTGCGCCGAACCTAGTGACATAGAGCCTTGTATTTAGGATCGACTTATTCGATGTCATTAGATTTGCGCCGAATTTTTATTGTGGAAATTTCAAAAAAAAATTGCATGTGTATGGGATCGGCTTGTATGGTAGTACTAGTTTTGCGCCGAATAAATGTTGTTTCAATTTCATAAGTTTTGCATGTGTATAGGATCGGCTCATATGGTAGTACTAGTTTTGCGCCGAATAAATGTTTGAATTCATAATTTTAGGTTCGGCTTATTCGATAGTATTGGTTGTGAGACGAACAAATGAGATCGTTTTATAAATAGTTTGTGGTATGAGTCGAACCACTCTCTGTGTAAGCTATTGAAAATTCTAAGACATGGTTCGGCTCATATGTGTTATTTCGGGTAGCCGAGCCTTCTTATTTTTTGACAAGTTTTTGGCATTTGAAATCCATATTTCGTATAATTTGTATCCCTTTCTTGTTCGAAGTAGTCTTATAACTTTCATACTTGTGTCAGGACCGATGTAGCTAAAAAGAGGAAGAAGATGGAGGTAACACCTTATACTTCTAAAACTCCCGATCCTCGAGGAGGAGGTAAGAAAAAATTGGGAGCGGGAGGTAGAGGAGGTATTTTAGAAGAAGAAGTTGAACAAGTAAGAGTTGAAAGACAAGAAGAAGGAATAACTGAAGATGAAGAACTAGAAGAAATAGCTGGAGATGATAATCAAGAAGTTCATCAAGAAACACAACCCCAAGGAAAACCCAAGAAAGGCAAGAAAGGTAAGAAGGTGGCAGAACCCGAGAAAGAGAAGGACGATGTTGATCGACGGATCACTGGTTTACACATTCCTGATGAAGATGACGTAATTACACCTCGATCAGATGGTTTGCCTCATGGTCTTCCGGAAGATGGAGGAAATGTGTTGATTGGTTATGCCGAATCTTGGGCGAAGAGAAATTATGAGACTCCTGATCACAACTGTGCAGTCCGAGTACTGAGACACCAGAGGGCAGCGGAATGGAAACTTTCTGAAGAGGTTCCTGAGGTGATTGCTTATGTACAACCCAGTGCTTTATGGCCTGCTATCAATTATGGACATAAGGAATATGATAGTGTGTCAACCTCTGCCTTTACCGAGCGCTTTTGTCCAGAAACTTATACATTTCAATTACCTTTTGGAGAGATGGTAATCACTCCTGATGAGGCTAGAAAGATTACAGGCTTTAAAGTAAGGGGTAGAAGTGTGGAAGCTGATTTTTATGACATGAATTGGGATGAGCTCTACAATTTTTTCGAGGAAAGTCTTGGTTGGGATTCAAACAAAACTCAGTTGGAGTTTTGTCGATCCGTTAAAGATGTCAATTCCGTATGCACTCCCAATGGCAGAAATAAGAAGAATAAGAAGATCAAGTTGACTAACTTGAAAAAGGAGTTTGAGAACACAAAGCAGAGAGTAATGGATCCCGTCAAAGTGAAGCAATCTGGAACTGCCTACTTGCTTTATACTCTTGGTAGAGACATCTTTCCCGACACAACCGGAAACAAGGTAAATGCTAATTATCTCCAATTGGTAAAGATTCTTGAAACTTGTAACAAGTATGCTTGGGGAACGGTTTCGCTCGCTTACCTGATGAAACAACTTGCCACCGCGTCTAGGTTGCAGGGTACAAACATCGGAGGGAACTTCACTTTTCTACAGGTAACTTTTGGGAGTTCAGAGTATGGTTCGGTTTATAACCATAAAATCGTATAATCCGAACTTGTAATTTATTTGGTTCGGCTTGTAATACTTGATCCATATAAGCA
The DNA here is from genome assembly GCF_003573695.1 of Papaver somniferum. Taxonomy (NCBI): domain Eukaryota; kingdom Viridiplantae; phylum Streptophyta; class Magnoliopsida; order Ranunculales; family Papaveraceae; genus Papaver; species Papaver somniferum. Next base: position 101,614,436 of record NC_039363.1, on the reverse strand, counting down.
GAACAGTTCTCTGAGTTTGCAAACTTTATTCTTACTTTGATGTTTCCAAGTAAAAATTGTTTCTATCACTTCAATTCCTTTGATTTTTGAATGTGGTTCTTTGGATGTAGGTGTTGGTATATGACCATTTCCGAATTTTGAACTTGGCCAAAGTATTTGAGAAGGATTTCGATTATGTTGATACAAAGCCAACTGCAGCACGGTACGAGTACGAGGACTCGAAGAAAAGGAACAAAAAACACTTGGTGGCAAGTTTGAGAGAGACGTTAGACCTACTGGGTGTTGATGATGTCACTTTTCAACCATATGAGAAGGAAGATGAAGAAGATGAAGTTGTTGAAGATGAGGATATGCCGGTAGGTATGTATCATGGGCCATTGTGGTATCCCGGTGGTTATGTTATATATGATCCTCGGCGAGTACTCCGTCAATTAGGATGCGTGCAAAAGGTTCCTTTGTTTGATGAGAAATTCAGGTTGTTACCAAAGAGTGGTACTGGAACTAAAAGCACCACTTCATCTTGGGAACCAAAGTATGATCCTGATCCCACCCTTGAGTTTTGGAATAACTTAGAAGATCACACATTAGATGCGTCCAAGTTAGCACCTTTACTTGATGATCCATGTGAAGAGGATCCGGGCTATATGGATTGGTATAACCAAATTTCTCATCCCTTCATTATCAATAAGAAAAGTCAAAAGGTAGATGATAAGGGGAAGGCGAAGGCAATCAAGATCACTAACAAGTCTACTTCCGAAGATGTAATCAACGCTTTCAAGATAATGGTAAGAATGACTTCACTTTATACTATTTTCATATATTAGTTATGGTAAAAATGTCTTCAACCTCACGGTTATAAGTTGTTGAAAAATGAAAAAATAGGTTGCCGCGGGTAGGGAGATGTTGAAAAAAATGAAGGCCAAACTTGGTTGCAAAACACCAATGACCGTGGAAGAACAAAAATACCTCTACAAAAAGTGGGATGCAATCATCAACAAAGGAGAAGGACCCGGGGAACCCACACAAAATCCTACCACTAAGAGGTCTCGACAAGTTGGTGAAGGTACAAACCAAGATGGTGCTACCGGCCAACCCGGTAATGATGCGTCGGAAGATGAAGACCAAGGTGGAAGAAGAGGTGGTCGTGCAACTAAGAAGAGGGGTCGTGGTTAAATGCCCTTTTATGTTTCCAAGTTCCTTTTAATGTTTTCTTAAGTTTTAAGTACACTTTTATGGTGTTGCAAACACCTTTGGTTTTAGGTGCTGAACTTTGTTTTTAATGGTGCTGGGATTGTGTTATGGACACCTTGAATTTCATGTTTTAACTCTGGTTCGGCGTATCCTGTAATGTTAGTTACGCGCCGAATCCTTTGTCCTTCAGGTTCGGCTTAGATCTTCAAACTCGTATAAGCCGAATCTGTAAGAAGTTTAAAATTTGAAATTCTAGCCGTTACATAAACGGATTCGGCTTATGTTCAAACCTTCTTATGAGCCGAACATTGTCTATTTTTGCACAAAAATCTATGAACGATTTTTTTGAAATATATAGCCGTTGTAACCTTTGTATATAAGCATACATGGTTTTTCATAATCTTCAGAGAATATACTAAAAAAAATGGCACCCTCAACTCATGAGTTTACTTTAGAAGAAGATTTGTCTCTTTGCACTAATTACGTAGCATACTATCCAAAGAAGGGTGAAGAACGACGAGTGAAGGGATTGATGAGTATGTACTACTTGGTTAGAATTCATGAAGCCTTCAGCACCGAAACGGGTAATCCTCACAACCGGGATAGTGCGGCCTTGTTTTCCGAATTGGAACTATTAAAGAAACAAGGTGAAAGACTTTATAGCTTTAGTTCGGATTGTGAGTCTATATCGTCTCAAGGGTGAAACAAACTCTGAGATTGAAGATCGAGCTCTAGAGGAATGGCGAAGATGGAAAGGAAAGAATTTCGAATACAAAGATCACTACTACATTCTTAGAAGGTTTCTCATTACCCGTTTAGGATATTAGAAGAATTCGATTAGAAATTTATTGTAACGCTATTATGTAACGGGTGTGTAATCCACATTTTCTATGAATTTGAAAAGTGTATTTGGAACGATATAATATTTTTTGTGTTCATGAATCATGAAAGGTTTGGCTTATCCTGTAATTCCAGTTATGCGCCGAATGTTGAAATCCATTGTTCAGCTTTCTAAAAAAATATAATACAAACCGAACCTAGCCGAGTAACTCAGGTTTTTTTTTGGTCAGGTTCGGCTTGCAGTGAAATAATATTATAAGCCGAACCTGACAAAAAATCTCTGGTTTTTTTTATCAGGTTCGGCTTTCATCAAAATAATACTCTAAGCCGAACCTGACATAAAAACTCTGGATTTTCATCACTCTGTCGGGTTCGGCTTTCCTTGAACTAAAGTTACAAGCCGAACCATCTCTTGTGTTCATGGTTCTAGTTTCTAGAAAACAACACGTTCCATAACCAAAAAGTAAATCATTCAAGTATTTCATTTTTATGGGTACATGTAATTGCAATTCTAGTCAAAATATCATCCTCATCATACACGAAAATCAAAAGACACAAAATACACGGATAAATCCATGAAACATTTTCATGGAGATCCTAAACGAATCTCATCCTCTTCACTGACCTCTTTATCATCCTCTTCACTTACCTCATTCTCATCATCTTCACTGACCTCTTGCTTATCATCTTCATCCTCATCACTTGAAAATGTAATTACTTGTCCACTTGGAGGCTGCACATTCAAAGATATCCAAAGATCCATTTCCGTCGCATAATTTGCACACCAATCCATCGCAAAATTATTTTCAAATCTAGGCCAAAAGGCTGCACTCATCAAGGGTGGTAATGGGAAAGCAGGTCTAAGTTTGAGGCCGATAAAATGACAATTTTGAACAAATCCAAGAACAAGTCTTCTATCCTTTACACCTTCATTGCAAGGTTTTGTTAGAGGCGCGTAAGTAAAGCTACTAACCGTCCATGAGAAACAATGTACGACGCAATCGAATGTCTCCGCTATTAGAAACCCACAAATGGGCATTGACATCCAATGTTCTTCGGTAATGATAAAATCCCCATGCAAACAATTTGTTCGAATGCAATGTACTCCGCTGCCACCCCTGCATCTCCTCTTGCACCTGTTCTCATCATTGTCTTTTAGAAATCTTTGTTTTTACGTAGGGTTTGTAAATTCGTTGCCGAATATAGTTAACTTCATTTTCAGGGGGCACGGGATTGTTCTCTTCCTTAAAAGGACCAAGTTGTTCCGCCGTGACGTGAAATCCACAATTTCCAACACCTTGCACGTCGTCCATTGCTACAATATGCTCATGAATTATTGGCAATAGATCTTCCAAGTAGTTATTGTATATAAAATTGATATGCCTCAAATACTTACCGGACTTATCTCTTCTAGGTCCTCTCATCCTACCAATTTCATGTACGGTCCTTTTCTCCTTTATCTTAGTTTGTGAAGGATACATCTTAGCCTTCCTCTTGACATCCTCTTTACTACCCTTTGCTTGTACCGAACAATCATTATTATTCACCCCTTTGTTACTTGTTTCGGCCTTTTGAATACTTGGACGACCTCGTTTTTTTGGAACTTTGACTTCTTCCTCCTTCATCAACTTCTCAATTTCCTTTTTTGCCTTTTCAATCCTTGCATCATGGTAGTCAACGCCGGATGGATCCCTCTTATTACCCAATAGTTCCTTGTTGGCTTGTCTAGTTTGAAAATTATTCATTTTCTTACTCTTCCTACCTTTCGGTTCACTCTTCTCCGGCTCTAAAATATTTTCTTGGGTGAAAGGATACATGAGCGGCATCATGTTGTCCCATAGGAATTTATTTTGACCTCGGCCCATATTACTATACATCTCCGCCAACTTTTTTCCATTTGTCGTGTCCCATATCTCTAGATCATCTTCGTCGTCTTCGGTTGGGAGAGAATCGAAGCTTAATTGTTTCCAAAAATGATCAATATCCTCAAATGGTATGATACCATCCTTGTACCGAAGTAGGTCGTGGCGGCATGGAAGTCCCATAGATGTCTTCATTTTACAAACACACTCTTCCTCCAAGTTGGCGCCTAATATCTTAATCAAATCCACTTCTTCCATCAACAAGTCGATGCATAGATGTGAAACTCTATAAGTTAATTCCCGTAGCCATTTACTACCATAATTCTTGTGTCTGAACATAAGGTTATGCTCGAAGGCGGCTTTAATTCTCACAACATCACTTTTGAAATATTCATCAATTGTATCAAAAACCGTGACAAAAATGTCAACAATCCAAAAAGGTTCTTCTTTAACCAATAATGAGCCGACTCTACCATACTTGTGGCTTGGTTGTCGAAGTGTTTGTGCCGATTTTTGAAACAAAATACGAACCTTTCTTTATTAGGTTCCAACACATCTTTGACCACGTAAGTAATGACATCGGGGTAGCCGGTCTTCCAATGCTTAATAAGCATTTTAAAATTTTCTTCGTAGACATCCTCGGTGATTGACCATACCAAAGCTTCCCATTCGCCTTGGAAAGAAGCCCACAACATCTCATTATGTTCATATTCTTTCAAGAATTCCTTCTTTTTCTTTACTCGTGTCTCCTCCGGTTGGATTTTATCAATATTCTCTAATTCCTTCAACTTAAGTGGTTGAATTTTTTATTGGCATTTTTTCCTCACATTGCACCATATGTGAAACCTACAAAGAAAATTGAATGCATCCGGAAATACCTTCTTAATACCATACATCAATGATGAATCTTGATCGGAAACGAACACTTTAGGAAGACCACCCTCCCGGAAGATTAACTTTAATTGTTCTAACGCCCAAACATAACTCTCTTTCTTCTCGTTTTTCAAGAAACAAAAAGCCACAGTGAACGGTGCCTTTGTCGAAGTATGCCCCACAATGTTCATCAACGGAATCTCATATTTATTAGTCTTGTACGTGCAATCCAATATAATAACTTGTGGGAAGCATAGAGCCAATTGGACGCATTCCGGGTGGGCAAGGAAAAGGTGTGTGACTTGACCGAACTCATCCAACTTATTTTGGCAAGCGTAGTTATTCTTCACCCCTAACCACATTACTTGTTGGATCACCATCCTACCTTGCAAATTGAGTCTTCTAGTCTTTTGTCTTGCATTGTAGATAGTTTGCATAGTCGACTTGTTATTCTTGTTGTCCGCCTTCAATTTGCTAAGAATCCTAGACGGTGGCAAACGTGCTCGTGTCATTTTATCCACTTCTAGCATCTCACCGGGTTTGAGTCGTGCTACTTTCGCATGTCCATGCAGGTCTTTGGGACGTGGGTGGTTATGACGACAATCCATATCTTTATTCATTATCCAATATTGATCTTCTTTGTTCAAGGACTTATTCTTGAGGTTGAAAACGATCTTGAAAGGGAAATTTATTTTCTTCGTCTTCGTCCTATTCTTTCTCCCGGTCTTCCCAACGTATACGGTACCCTTTTTAACATTGCTAGCGCCGGTTCCACTACGCTCACAAATCATTTCAAACCGATCCCATCGGCTTTGTTGTCCTTTAACTAGTACACAATTTATCTTCATCGCATGTTCTTCAAGCCAATCCAGAACTTCGGGTTTAGTTTCCATCTCTGCGTTCATTCCAAAACAAGTAATTAGAAAGGTTCATTCCAAAACTTTGGAATATTCTGACAACATTCAGACAACATTAAGTTAAACAAAAGGTTCTTTCATACCAAATCATTTTGGAAGTGATCCTTGGTATCCTCGTGAATTATGTCTACTGGATCAGGTTGATCTTCCATGGGTACGATCTACAAAGAATATCACAAGGTTCAAATACTTGAAAGGAAAAATAATAGAAATATTCGGCTCATACCATAATCATAGTATGTGCCGTACCCTGAACATTTAAAGGTTTCGGCTTATACGATGTTCTCAATATGTGCCGAACCAATGAAAATATTTCAACCCAAAAATTAAAAACTTATGTACGGCTCATACGATAATCATATTATATGCCGAACTATGAACATTTAGAGGTTTCAGCTTATACGATATTCTCAATATGTGCCGAACCAATAACAATATTTTAACCCAAAAAATAATAAATTGATGTTCGGCTCATACTATTTGCGAAATATAAGCCGAACCAGTAATTATTTTTTTTCGGGCTATTTAGGATGTTGTTCGGCTTACTATGAAACTTTCATATAAGCCGAACCGTTCATCATTTGGTAGATTCGGCTCATAGATGTGAGCCGAACCTTAACCTGTTTCGCCGAACCATGATCCAAAAAACCTAACTTTTGATAATTAAGAGCTATAGAAGTGAGATTAAGCATAAAATAGAAGTGTACCTGTGTATCAAAAGCATTGGGTTCCTCATTAATGTCTTCATCATCAGGATTTGGCTCATAAAAATCATCATCTTGAGTTTGAGCTTGAGTTTGAGTGGGCGTAAAATCATTCTCATAATCTAAGAAATCAGCCATTCGGGAATCATTGGTGTAGTTGATGTGTATTTTCCTAGGTTTTTTAGATGAATTATGACCCTCCTCATCCTCCATTGAATCAAGAATTAAAATTTTCTCACTTTCTCCTTCTCTTTCTCTCCTTCTCAATAAAAACTTTGATCTTTTTTCTCCAAAAATTTTCATCTAAACAACCTTTATAATTCTGAAAATTATCTTAATCACTAAACAAAATATTTAATCACTAATCAATATTACTAACACTAATACGTAAAGGGTAGATTTGTCATTTAAAAAAATTTGGGTTAAGGGGTTATTTGCTATTTCACAACCTTTTTTTATCTTTATTCAATATGCCTAGAAAGATTTCAGTATGCCCAAAATCATAGTTCACCCAAATATGCTGTGTTGGGCTACATCCAAATTCCAGCATGCTACGACACCTATGCCAGCCCAACTGCCGGAAGTTTATATACCACGTAGGACTGGACTATATGAGCCGTTATAAAGAAGATACAATACAAGTGGATGTACAGTATCATTTTCCTTTAAACAGCGAAAAGACATGTCAGTCCGTTGGAGAAGCAAATAACGAGTCTAATTTCAACGGATACATTTTTTGTTTCCATTTAAAAGTTCCCCCTTCCATAAAAAAAAATTAAGAAAAACCCAAATCCTTGATTTCCTCACCCTGAAACATTAATCCCTCATTTAATCTCATTTTTTCTCATTAACTCTCCGCACAGATTCATCTAGAAAATCAGAATAATCCAATTTTAATCATTGTTTACATCGATTCCGTTTCAGATCTCTCTTCAACTTTTTCTCGGTCTGTAATCAGATTCTTTCTTAGATCAGATTTTTTCAGTTTTGAAATGGATCTGGGATGTATGGATTTAGGTTGTATAGATAAACAAAAGAATGAAACCTCTGTTGATTTGCAGAGGCGGAGGAGGAGTGGAAGTGATAGTGATGAGTTCGTAACGGCTAGTTCCAAGTTCGGAAAGGTATGAAGTTCTTTGCAGTGATTTACGTTAATAATTTGTTGATTATTATGTTTCTTAGACTGAGAAAACCTAAAATTGAACATTCAAAGTGAATTTAGTGAGTTTTGATTAATGTTTCACTTCTATATTTGTTGAATTTCTTGAGATTTGCATTCCTCTAGGTTTAGATTGAGAATCGTAATTTTAGAGTAAATTTGATTTTTAGTTGTTAGGTCATGTTAATAATCTTTTTATGTAGGCATGATTGATATGTGAGTTATGGTGATAATATATGGTCAATTTACTAGTTGAATTGAGACCTATGATGCTGAAAACCTCATATTATTAGCCCTAATTTTGTTTCAACTTCTAAGAGAGGTGTGATGCGTTTTACGATTATAGTTGAGGATCAAATTTTAAGCCGGAAATAGTTCGAGTTAGTTGCCAATGCTGGCATTTTGCATGTATCTCTCGTTTTGAGATCTGCAAATTCTGGAACTCCTAATCGATTCCATTTAGTGCAAAGTAAATGATGTTGGTTATTGGGAATGCAATTTATTTTGTTTGATTTGTCTCCATGAGGAATCTATCTTCATGATAAACCAGCCTTCTTATGATGGTTGATTTTGAAACCTCCTTGAAATCTACCTGTTTTTGTTTTCACTCATCATAACTCGTTTGGATGAAATCTAAAATCAGCCAGTTTATAATTCATCATTACAACAAAGGTTATTGTTTATTAGACCATTCAGGCCTCTTGTGCTTTGCTCATGCACAATACTTTAACATAATCAATAATCTCAATTCTCAAACATAAACTATGTGATATAAGTTCTGGCGGGGATTGCTTGGGTTAACAAACAATTGTTAGGTGTGATGTTTGCATCACAAATAACTGTCGTCGTTTTAAGAGGTAGTGGGCAGTTAAGAACTGTAAAAATGTTAATGTAACGACAGCTTATGATCCCATGATTCCTGCAGCAGAAACTATGGTGCTACAATATATAGAACTAGTCAGAGTGTGGAGTAATCAAAGCCTTAATTAACTTTCCATGTAATATTACCGAATGATATATAAAGTCGCCAGAAAAAATTATATTGCAAATGAAGTCAAGATAAGTGTCTTGTGACGGGTTTTCTGTAGGTTAAGCAGTGTACTTTCCATTTAGCTTTAAAATTTATATTTTCTGTTCATTTTTTGCAGACTAAACCATCAAAAGAGGCTGGGCAGTCAACACTAAACTCTGTCAACAAATCTACTTCACAAATAAGGAAATCTTACCGAAAAACTTCCCCTCTCAATTGGTTTCCTCGGAAAAAAACTGAATCCTACTTGAAGAGAAAAATAAGACTTCTGCAGGTACTATTACCACTACATCTCACTGTTTTAGGCATTTATTAATGGTTGCACTTTTTCTATCGCTGATCGAATTCAAGTAAGTACTGAAGATTAATATTATAAGCTAATTCTTGCAGGAAGTAGGTGGCATGAACTCAACTCTTGATGAGACTTTGTGTGATTCAAATCCTCATTACTCGAGAGTACTTAGAGAAAAAATTGCAGCTAAAGAAGCAGCACATAAGGCCATGGAGGCTCGTAAAGCTGCTTTAGTTGAAGCATCTTGGTGTCGGATTCTTCGAGCAGCCAGGTTAACTTTTTTAATTTCAGGCAGAAAAAGAGAGAGGGATAACTCATTTTCAGTTTGATTGTCAAGCCTGTAACCTTTTTTTCTCTGTGTTTCACATTGTAGGATCCAAAACAAAGAAGCAGAATCTCTTCTACATAAGGCAGAAAAAACTGTAGAGGAAGCTTTTGAAGCAGCGGCTGCAATGCGAGTGATCATGTATGACAAACCAGACTGTCCACAGAAGGCCTGTGAGATAGAATCCTCCAACATTGAGGGATCTACAACTCACACTGTTACAGCATCTTTTGAAACGGCGTTTGATGTAGATAAAGAAGTTGCAGCAGCAGTAAAGATCGCATGCATCCGGCTTGCAAATTGTCCTTCTTCTTTAAACAAAGATGAATTCAGAGATTTGCTCCGGAAAATTAATCAGAATCCAGTAATGACCGAAGTTGATCAAGAAGTTTGCAAGTTGTCTGCGGAATGTGTATCAGACCCATGCCATGATTTGGACACAAAATCTCACAAAGATGATCTGGCTTCAGAAGATCCCAATCTTAAGATGCTGGATACAGAGTTAACAGAGGGAAAATGCAAGGACAGAGGGCTTCCTGATGTTAATCATTCGGTAAAGCTTGTTGATGTTCTGCATGAAAGGCTTCAACGTTTACGAGATGATGAACTTGCTTCTCTGGCCACCATAGTTGCAACTTGTGGCTTGAATGCAGCTCTTCTTGAAGTTGAAAATAGTAAGCTGCATGGTCAAGAATCTGGTTCTGACTACACCTTAGGACTTGGAACCATGAAGTGCTCCAATGTTGAATCTTTGAAGATCAGAAACATGAAGAAACAATTTGTAGCAGAGATTCCTAGTTTGGACAAGGTTTTGGTGAAGCACATGTCTAGGCTCGAGAGAGAAGTACAAGAAGCCAAAAACACACGAAAAAACAAGGCTGGAGAAAGAAGTGAGGACAAATCAGAAGGCTGTGAGAATAGAGCAGACCTTTCGAATATCAATGCAACTTCATCAAATGCTGTTCCTGAATTGGGGAGTATGTTTGTACAGCATGTGTCCAAACAAGAAAAATCTATTCATGAAGCTAAAAAGAATTCTGGAGTAGCTTTTGAATATGAAAGCAAGAAGTTGCGAAACCCTGATTCATCAGATCTCCCGAGCCTTGACAAGTTTCTCGTGAAGCATGTGTCTAGACTAGAGAGAGAAGTGCAAGAAGCCAAGAATGCAGAAGCAAATAATCGATATGGAGAAGAACTTGGGGAGTTCAGGAAGTTAAAGGACAAGCATCAGGCAGCAGAAGTCCCTAGTTTAGATAAGTTACTTGTGAAACATGTTTCTAAACTCGAAAGAGAAGTTCAGGAAGCCAGGATAGCCAAGGCTGACCCAACCGGGACCAATTCAGAAGATGTTCCTACTGTTATGGGTTCTTCTCAGGAAATTGCAACTTCGGACGATATGTTTAATACATCATGTAAAGAAAATATAGACTCGAACAGATGTGATGAAGTATCTGATGGAACAGTCAAAGAAAAGTTGGAAATGGAGGTAAGAGAACAACAAAGTCTGAAACCAGTGGTACAGCAGGAGAATTCCTTGAAGATCTCTGAACAATCCCCGATGCGAACCAAAAATATGTCAAGATTAGAAAGAGCAAAACTGGAAACTCTGGAAGCCTTTTCATGTAATGAAGGAAATATGCCATGCAGCCTCGACGCCATATTGACCAAGCCGGTGCACAGATTAGAGAAAGAGAAACTGCAAGCATCAGCATGGGGTAGTGTCATTCAGAAAAACCAAAATAAACTAGGAGCAGTTGCTTCAGATAGTGAAGGCTTGGATAAAGTCTTAGTAAAACATGTCTCTAGACTTGAGAAGGAGAAACTGGCTGCTGCTGGTCAGGAGGAAGTGATGAAAGTGAAAAAGCGCGATATGATTTATGATAAGAGTGTGGATGGTTTGGATCAAATGGTTAAACATCAATCTAGACTCGAAAAGGAGAAATTTGCTGCTGCTCTAAGTTCAGGGGATCAGACAAAGCACTCTGAAGTGCGGCGTAAAGCAATGGAGAGAGAATTGCAAGATGCATGGGGAGGTTTAAGCTTAGGGAATTCAGTACGTCCCCATGTTTCACGACTTGAACGGGAAAAGGTATGTTTTTCCTACTATCTTTCTTCTCAAGCCAATAAATCGTTAGTCAAATCACAAGTTTAGCGTTAGATTCCTTAAAATGGTAATTGCTAGGCTGGGGGAAATGTATGCTTGAATGGATATTTACATGAACCCCAATATGTTTACCTTTTAGAGCATGTAAGTAATGGTATGACATATCCAGTATAATGCTTGTGACTGAGAGACGAGAGTTAGGATTGAGACTGCATCTTGCCTGCCAATTGTGATTTGTCTAATTTTCGTTTATCATTCTGGTGATTATTATGACTGTGGTACCAAGTAAGGCCGAGTTACCCATCTGGCCATCTTGTATGCCAGTCTGACTTGCTTATTTGTGTTGGTTAACGGGAGTGACTTGTTTAGTTGTCCTGATTATTATTTTTTGGTGTTTATTGTTTGTGTATTTGGTTCAGGCTGCTTGGATGAAGGCAGACGAAGAAGAGCTAGCAAGTCATGCATGATCAATCGGCTTAACCTTCCGTTTGTACATGCATAGAAGATATTTGTAAATGAAGGAATTCTTTATCATACTAATTTCTACCACCAATAAGCCCTTTCTTTCTGGTACATTGAATTGTTCAAAAAAAGAAAAACAACAGTACTTTTATATGGATTATAATATTCAGAATGTCAAATGACATGTATCAACTCTATCTAGTATCAACCATTTGAGTTAGTGTATTCTTAAAGACATATAGTGCGTTCGAATGACTGTCCACTCGTACTCGTGATAAACTTGTTGAAATCACTATCCAATCTGGAAGATTGAGTGGTTTATTCAATGCATTTGGGAAATCTGGGGTTGCTATTTGAAACAAGAAATTCTTAGAAATGAACCACACAGCCAAACCATTTATGATTCCATTCAATGCTCTGAGATTGATGTTTGGTACAGAAGACTCCCAGTGCCATTACAACTCAACCGTTGAGAAATCATGACAACCTTCTATCAGTCAGAAAAATGTTTACCTTAACTAAGACATGATGACACTCCAGAAGGATTTATCAACAACAATCTTCGCACATTTTAGGCAGTAATATCCTTCCTAAAACAATTATCCGAATAAAGCCACTGCTGAGTTTCCTAGGAACCGTTTTTTGGGGACTACTTTGTGATAGGAATGTCTACCCTATAAGTAAGGGGTGTCCTAAAGCGTATAAATGACTAACCTATCTTTCACCTATATATATAATCACCTCCTCCCATCACCACCGCCGCTCACCACCACCAACCACCACCAAGCACTGACACCTTTATATATAGCTTAATTTAAATCATTAACAAAACAAAATCAAAATCAAAATTATAACAAATCCATTAACTTTCATTCGTTTTCCGTTGAAAAAATGAGAAGTAATCATCAAAATGAGTTGAAAATGGAAGTTACAGAGAGAAGTTCGGCTAGGAATTATGTGAGAAATTTTGTCGAACTAGCCGAACTCAACTTTAATGAAGGTTTTTGTTTTCAGAGAAAAATTCGGTTAGGACGGAAAAAAAAATGTCCGAGCCGAACTTATAGTTCGTTTACGTTGCAAAAAGTTCGGTTACGCCACAAAAAGTTCGGTTACATTGCAATTTTTTTCTCCTAACCGAACTTTTCTTTGAAAAACCTGCATATTGAGTTCAGTTACGTCGCAAATTTTTTCCTAGATGAACTCCTATTTCGGTTACGTCGCAATTTTCTTCTCCTAACCGAACTTTTATGTGAAAGAAAAAACTCCATTAAAGCTGAGTTCGGCTACCTGTTTTTCAGATGTCGTAGCCGAACTTTTTTAACCAAACCGAGATCAATTTGTAAATTGTTCATTTTTAGGAATGTTTTGGCCAATTCAAGCACCATCAACTAAATTTGAAGTATCCGTGAGTACCCAAAACATCATATTCTTTTTTTTTTTTACTTTTTTTTATAAGCAAACGATCACAAATTTAGCCATCACAGTTAGTAGACACTAAACTGGAGGCTGAATCATTACAACGGATAACACAAGAAAAGTAAAGTAAACTAATACAACAAAGAGGAAATTGAAACAAAGGGAAATGCAGATATGTATCTAGACAAGAGATGTTGCATCCAGGAAGTAAAGTAGACATCCTCAATCGGTCCAGTTGTAATGAAGAAATCTTCAAATTCACTAATACTTTATCAGCGCCACTTCGACCATGATTACAATAAACCATTACTGGAGCCTCTTTCAAGACGTGAGTATGTTGACGTCTAATTCTCAAAAATGAGCCACGCACGACATACAAAGTTGCATCACTCATCCAAAGAGAAAGATGACTAACAAAGGTGAACCAAGATCTGTTCCCTCCAAACAGAAGAATTGTATTAGACTAATTGGAAAAAAAGAACATGATGCAAAACTCCTCAGAAACCTGCCAGGAAGAAGAACCAAACCACTGAAATATCCAAATAAACCACTCGAGATTATTAACCAGATTCGCCTTAAACTTGCACCAATCATAAGAACTGACATCCCAAACCCTCGAAGGTGATAACTGGCTTAAAGGTATGACAGCGAAATATGTCCAACATAAGAGTAAATTGAAGAACGTTAAATCATCCCAAGAATTCAGGGAACTAGACTGGATCGAAAGAGGATCTTTAAAAACAACCAGCCCAAATAGAAGTTGCATGACCCGATTCATCTTAATTAAACTTGCACCAACCATATGAACTAACATCCCAATCCCCCGAAGGTGATAACTGGCTTAAAGGGATGACAGCGAAATATGTCCAGCATGAGAGTAAATTGAAGATCAGCAAATCATCCCTAGATATCGGTGGAGTAGAAAGATACAAAGAGAAAATTCTAAAAACAACCAGCCCAAAAAATTGATGCATAAACCACTGAAGACCCAAAGGAAACCCAAGACCAACTTCAATCCAAAAGAACCTTCCATCCCTCCTAACACAAACACTAAATAAGCCTATGATAAAATAACCACCCAGCATGCTGTGAAAGTGCATAAACCACCAAGTGACCTTACTATTCGGATTAATCAAACACCAGGTGACCTTACCATCACACCACCAAACCTTACTGTTCCAATCAACCGAACAACCTCATACTCCCTGGAGGCAAGAGTAGTGATGCCTTTCAACTCTCTAGAGAACAAATAAAGATCAAGTCTGATCTGTCTAGAAGAATTAACTCTCTTGACTGCTAGCTTGTGGAGAATTCTATAGTTAAGATTTAGAACCAAACTATATTTCATGTCATGGCTAAAATCGCAGCATTCTGTAACATCATGATTAGTAAACATCTTGTAAGGCACCAAAAATTCTCTACAGCTGACATACCCCCGATAAGCAAACACATGCGTATGTGACATCAAAATCTCATCAGTGTAAATGTCCTTAATGACTAACACATTCTCTATAATCTGATCTGTAAAGTAGAAATACCAAACATGATACACAATTATCCTGTCATCTTCATAAGGAACATCTAAGTAACTAAGAACCACACGAATGATTGAAGACATATGATGCTTACGAACTTTCCCATCCAAATCTAAGAACAGATAAAAATCAAGGTAGATTTGTCTTATGATGAGAAGAAAATAAACCACAAGTGTATGGCAGAAGGAGAGTCCATAACAACCATCACTATTAGACTGTACAACTAGTTGAGTAATGTGAACTTCTTGTCTAGTAGGACCATACTCTGCAACCTCTATGTTTATCATCCATTTTAATAAACAGGGAATCACGGGAGAGTACCGTAAATTGATAAGTGCAATTAAATCATTTATCTCACAGAAAATCCAGAAAATGACAAGCGCAATTAAAGAACATTGCTGGAGAAAGTAGAGATAATAATCCAAAAATATTTGTCTTTGAGCAGATGACCAGGCCACAGTAAAAATCACGGGAAGAAAACAATAAACAAGAGTGTATGTTTCATCATTTAAAGCTTCAGAAGGCCTGTGAGAGATAGGGTGGGTCCCTAAAGGACGATACTGAACAGAGCTAGGAAAGTACCTTGTTTGAAAGATTCCAATGGCAACTGCAAGATGAAACTTAGCTTATATAAAGACAACTCTCTTTATTGATGTTTAGAAAATCTCTCAAAACTAAACACAAGCTCTAATCTTGCTCATATGATCAACCAAAACTTTGGTGATCATATATATATAGAACTATGAATTCCTTTTCCTAGTCCTATTACCTTATTACATGTCTTTCCTTTTCTTAGAACTAGATGACTTCTAATTCCCTTAGGATTACATAAATTTCCTAATCTTGTCCTAACCAGCTTGTTAGTGACTTCTATGTTGAAGTTTAACCAACATTCTCCCCGTTAAGCTTCAACCTTACCCACGACATATCTTATACTCCAATCAGTTGTCTCATTTCTTCAAACTTGATACGAGCTAATGCTTTGTCAATATATCTGCTTTCTGCTCAGTTCCTGGTATGTGTTCAACGTTGATGATCTCCTTCTCGATACATTCTCGTATGAAATGATACCTTTTGTGAATGTGTTTCTTCTTCCCATGAAACACTGGATTTTTAGTGAGTGCAATTGCAGACTTATTATCAATCTTGATGAGAACTTTTTCAGGTTCTCTTCCTTTGATTTCACCCAACAGTTCTTGAAGCCATATTGATTGTTTAGCTGCTTCTGTTGCGGCCATAAACTCAGCTTCACAGGATGAGAGGGCTACAGTGTCTTGCTTCTGTGAACACCATGTAATAGGTGCTTCTCCTAGATAAAATATATGACCAGTTGTACCTTTTCCATCATCTTGGTCAATATTATGATTGCTGTCACTATACCCAACAATTCCTTTTGATCCTCCTCGACCATACTTCAACCCACAGCTGATTGTTCCTCTTAGATATCTCAATATCTGCTTTATTACATCACCATGAGACTTGCGTGGACTCTGCATATAACGGCTTGCTACTCCCACAGAGAAAGCCAAATTTGGTCTTGTGTGTAATAAGTATCTTAGGTATCCAACATTTCTTCTATAACTCGTTGAATCAATCTCTGCTTCTGTGCCTTTGAAACTTTAAGTCCAAACTCCATTGGTATCTTAGTTGGATTACAAGTTTCAAGTCCTGCTTCTTTCAGAATTCTCCTTGCATAAGCTTCTTGTTTAATCTGAATCCCATCTACTCCTTGATGGACTTCTATGCCAAGGTAATAAGTGAGTTTTCCGAGGTCTGACATCTCAAACTTTGATGACATTTCTCTCTTGAACTCATTGATCACCTTAAGGGAGTTTCCAGTCAAAAATAGATCATCTACATAGACTGCAATCACAAGAAGCATTCCCTTTTCTTCTCTTCTGTATACTGATGTTTCTTTAGAGCACTTAACAAATCTGATTTCTCTTAAGATTTGATCTAACTTTGTATTCCAGGCTCGAGGAGCTTGTCTTAGACCATATAGAGCTTTTGATAACTTATAAACCTTATGCTCTTGTCCTTTTACTTCAAAACCTTCTGGTTGTCAACATACACATCTTCTCGCAATTCACCATGTAAGAATGTTGTCTTAACGTCTAAGTGGTGAATTTCCCATGAGTTTGATGCTGCCTCTGCAATTAATAAGCGTATTGTTTCAATTCTAGCAACTGGTGCAAAAACTTCATCAAAATCTATGCATGATTCTTGTACATATCCTTTAGCTACAAGCCTTGCTTTGTATTTATTGACAGTACCATCAACATTCTGTTTTATTTTGAAGACCCACTTAAGACCAATCACTTTTACCCCACCTGGCTTATCAACTAGAAACCAAGTCTTGTTTCTATTGATTGAAATAATTTCTTCTCTACATGCTTGTGTCCATTTAGTCGAGACCTTTGCTTCCTGAAAATTCCTTGGTTCATCATTAACAGAAAGTAGCATAATCTCACATTCTTCTGCAGCTTGAAGAACATAATCCTCCAGGTATTGTGGCTTTTGTACCTGTCTTGTTGATTTTCGCGGTGGAATGGGTTGAGTTATTTCATCGATCTCTTCTTCTTCTTATTCTTCTACTACTGCTTCGTTATTCTCAGTGTTTTCATTATTCTCTTCTTCTTCTTGATTAACATCATAGTTTCCATTGGTATTGATGATTATGGGTCTTTCGCCTTCATCAATTACTTGACCCCATCTCATGTGAAACACTCCTGGATCCCTACTTGGTCCATCATTAGTTTCTTTCCAGTTCCAGTTTGCTTTTTCATCGAATACCACATCTCGACTCACTATTACTCTTTTCGTTGTTGGATTGAATAATCTGTAAGCTTTGGATCCAGGCTCAATTCCTAGATTCACAAGAGTCTGAGATTGATCATCCAGTTTCTTAAGAGTTGCAGAATCAACTTTTGCGTATGCTTTGCAACCAAACACTCTTAAATGATCTATGTTTGGTTTTCTCTTTCGCAAACTTTCATATGGAGTCATGTCTTTCAGAGCTTTCGTAGGTATCCTGTTTATTAGGTATGTGGAGTGTCGTACAGCTTCTCCCCATAGATAATTAGGTACCTGCATAGCCTTTAAAGAACTTCTTGTCATCTCCATTAGAGTCCTGTTTCTCCTCTCCACCACTCCGTTTTGTTGTGGTAGCCCACGAACCATCTTGTTCTGAGACATAGTTTTTAAGTTTCTGAAACTTATGTGTCCTAACCTTGCGTGCCACTTCCATGTCTGATCTTCCAGTCTCATATTCAGACACAATGGCCTTCCAATCATGAGACTTATCTTGTAGAGTCTATTCTGTGAGCGTGAGACTCTAACTAAAAGTCTTCCACTTGAGTCATGAACTGTTAGATAATCTTGTCGCATTCTAACATCACATCCAACTTCTGTAGCTTGTCCTAAACTTAGAATGTTGCTTTGTAAGTTTGCGATGAAGTAGATGTTTGTGACAAGCTTCTGTTCTCCGGTCTTGCTCTGAAATAGAATTGATCCTTTCCCTTCAATTTCTACAGAAGATCCATCCCCAAACTTCACTTGTCTTTTTATTTTCTCGTTAAGTTCAGAGAAGTAATGTTTCTTACCAGTCATGTGATTGCTGGCTCCGTTATCTAAGTACCAGACTCCTTCTTCACAATCTTTTGTTTCATAGTTCTTTGGTATTATCTTCTCTTCATTCAAGAAAACTACTTCGTGCATGAATAAGGCAGGGTCTGCTTCTTCTGTTTTATTCTTATTAGCCTCTTAATTCTTTTGTATTCTTTCTGGACATACAGACGAGAAGTGGCCTGGCTTATCACATCTAAAACAGATAATTTTTGATCTGTCCTTCTTTTCCTTTTCTTGGTTATGATCAATTTGATTTGTTGTTCTATCTTGTGAGTTAAACCTTCCTCCCCTTCCTCGGCCTCTGTTTCCTCTACCACCTCTTCCACGACCTCTTCCTCTTGTCGCAGAGTTTTGTTGGTAAGAATTTGTGTACAAGAGTTTTCCTTGAGTTTCTCCATTGTTTTCTTCATCAAGGATTCTTTCTTCATATGCTTTCAATCTTCCAATTATATCTTCATAGCTAGTCTTCTTTAAATCTAAGACTTGTTCGAGAGAAGCTATGATATGAATATACTTGGATCTTGGTAAACTATTGAGAAACTTCTTTACCAGTTTATCTTCATCAATGGATTGTCCAAGTGACGCAGCTTTTGAGGCTATCTCTGATAGCTTTCCTGCAAAGCTATCAATAGTATCAGTGTCTTTCATCTTCACTCTTTCAAATTCAGACATTAAGGTTTGCAGACGGGCTTATTTAACTCGATCAGCTCCGAGATTACGTACCTTTATTGCATCCCAAATTTTCTTTGAAGTTTCCTGTTCACCAACTTGTAGAACAAGACATTCTGGTATTGCTTGAAAGAGTAATCCAATTGCAACATTATTTTTGTCTGGGTCCAATGTACCAGGATCAATTGTTTCCCAAACTTTGTAGATTTTCATCAGTACCTTCATTCTCATGGCCCATACTGTGTAGTTTGTGGCGTTGAGGATTGGAACTTGTATTGATGGTGGCGTGAACTTTTTTTCACCCACAATGGTGGTTTCGTTTTCCATGGCTTAGAAACAAGCTCTGATACCAATTAATGGCAACTGCAAGATGAAACTTAGCTTATATAAAGACAACTCTCTTTATTGATGTTTAGAAAATCTCTCAAAACTAAACACAAGCTCTAATCTTTCTCATATGATCAATCACAACTTTGGTGATCATATATATATAGAACTATGAATTCCTTTTCCTAGTCCTATTATCTTATTACATGTCTTTCCTTTTCTTAGAACTAGATGACTTCTAATTCCCTTAGGATTACATCAATTTCCTAATCTTGTCCTAACCAGCTTGTTAGTGACTTCTATGTTGAAGTTTAACCAACAGATTCCGTCAGGAAAAATGAGATTCAGATCATCGGAGGCTTCCTTCCTATCAGAACAACCATCCCTTGTTTGAATACTTCCGTCAGTCTCGTCGGACGGATAGATATTCCGATAATCAGATTTTATCTTCGACTCTGATCAGGTCTCCTGATTACCGGTAGAGACTTGTTGCTGACTTCTCATTGACGTATTATTGCAAAGAATAATAGGAGCAATTTTGGGATCTTCGTCGGAGATATTGCGACCCTCCAAGTTATCACATAGAGGTTTAAGGTCTTCATCAAAAAAATTCCCAACTTTGTGATTCGGATTACCTGGAGGCGTAAATTGTTCTGCTCGATCATAAAAGGAGATGATACCAAGAAGCTGATTAACAAAGGGTTTTCGTGCATTAAGATTTAACTCCACTTGGTTCAACAACTGGCAAATCTGATCTAACTCCATGAGAAAGCTAAAAAACACGATGAAATCAGACAAACCGTAGACCAAAGATAGCAAAAAAAAAAAAACGGGATTAAAAGATCTAGGAGGAAACTGAAAAGAAAATAAAAGATAGAAGCAAACGAAAGATATGAGAAGGGAAAATCGGATTTGAAGGGGTTTTAGAGGAATTATCAGATAAAGGGGGTTTAGACTAAGAAAATTATGGGGTTGGAAATTGTGCGATTCCATATTTTTAAAATAGAAACCCTTCTTAATTTAAATCAAAATTTCTAGAAGAAAACAACAGGTGTAAATTCGCAGAGTTACAAGAAAACGGCATCAAAACCAAACAAGAGATAAAGATAATAGAAGTAAAAAAAGAAAGAAGGAAGAGAACTTTAGAAATGTCTTAAAGAAACTTCAAAACAAGAAGAGAATTTCAAATCTAAAACAAAGAGAAAAATGAATAAATTACTGGAAAAGGAGATAACTGGGTGCTTGTTTCTGAGGATATCACTATGAGAGACTTTGAAATAGACGAAGACCAAAGATTACTAACAAGCAGGAGGTTAATACTGAATAACATAGAAGTTTAATGGAGGTGTTTCGGAGTGACTCGGGCTCCCCGAGTTACAGAGCAAAACTCGGAAAAAAAAAAAAAAAACCCTCCCCACTTGCATCACAAACTTCAAGTTGTTTTCATTGGGTATGTAGATAATTGTAGAGCCTGGGAAATTAAAAAAACATCATATTTTTGTTGTGGCTCTTAAAGAAAAAGATCTTAACTTTTTTTTCCAAAAACCCTCGTCTTCATTATCATCTTCTTCTCCTCCCTCTCAATAATTCTTCTTTTCAAAAAAATAACTTATTAATTTAATCTCACTAATCACTAATTAACTCATTAATTTAATTACCAAGGACAAGTTTGGTATTAAAAAAAGACTTAGATAAGAGGTGACTCATTACTACTTATAATATCCACCCCACAAAATGGAAAGTACTCCCCCACCATTTTTGAGTGAACTATGATTTTAGGCATACAAAATAGTTTTCCCATCCTAGGTGACCTTATAAGGGGTGTTTATTGAGTAGTTCAATTACCTATATACCCTTGAACCTAAAATCAAAAAATAAACTATCCTAAACATCTCTTCTTCTTCCTCCAGCTAAACCACCTTCCTTTTCTCTCGGATTATTTTTTTTCATCAGTGTAATTAATTATCGATTCGTGAAATTTCGATCATCGGTTAAATTGAACTACATAATAGATCGTACAAAGAAAAAATCAAACGTCAGGTGTTCTAAATCCTCTTCCAATCCATGAATTAAAGAAGAAGAATCAATTGAAGATGAAGGTATAAAAACTATAATTGAACCAGAAATTGAATCGGAAATTCAACCATTTGAAGCTCCAAATACTGAAATGAGGATAAGAAGGTATTCCCTACAAACCCAATCTTTTATTTGTTGTTTTTCATGGATTGAATGGGTTAAATTGCTAAAAACTTAGGGTTTTTAGTGATTACAGTAGCGGGTTCGGCTGATAATTGAGTTGAGTTTTGAGCCAAACTGTTCTTGAAATTTTACCCTGAAAGTGTCTATGAACAGTTCGGCTAAACCGTAAATGTCAATTTTTAGCCGAACCCCAAAATGTGTATTGAATACGTCCCAGAACAGTGTCAGGTTCGGCTAATACCTTGCAAACCTTCCCGGCCGAACCTGAGAAGTGAAATTTACCCCAGGTAGTTATCAGGTTCGGCTGACTCGATTAGATCACTTTCAAGCCGAACCTCTCTCTGTAAACACTTCGAAAATATTGATTTGCGGGCTCTAGGTTCAGCTAGCTCGTGTTGTTGAGTTATCAGCCGAACCTTATCTTTGCACACTCAAGTTTTTCGATCTTGTTTTGGCCATAACTTTTTCGTCCGATGCCGGAATGACCTCATTCTTTTTGCGTTGTGTTTTTATTTTCATTCTCTTGAAGTTGAAGATAAGATCTAATTGATTTTAATGAGTTTAATATGGACCTTGGTATCCAATATTCTTATCCAACGTTGAAGATAAGATCTAATTCATTATCCAATATTGATCTTCTTTGTTCATGGATTTATTCTTGAGGTTGAAAACGATCTTGAAAGGGAAATTTCCATGGGTCCAAGCACGATCTACAAAGAATATCACTAGGTTAAACACTAGAAAGGGAATATAATAACAAGGTTCGGCGCATTCGATAATCACATTATGTGCCGAACTATAAACATTTACAGGTTTCGGCTTATACGATATCCTCAATATGTGCCGAACCACGAACAATATTTTAACCCAAAAATTAACAAATTCATATTCGGCTCAGACGATTATCATATTATGTGTCGAACCTTGAACATAAGAGGTTTCGGCTGATACGATATTCTCCATATGTGCCGAACTAGTAACAATATTTCAACCCAGAAATTAAAAAATTATGTTCGGCACATACAATTTTGGATATATAAGCCGAATTAGTAATGATTTTATTCCGGGCTATTCAGGATGTTGTTCGGCTTACCATGAAATTTTCATATAAGCCGAACTAGTGTCTAGCAAAACGGTTGGAATTGGAAATTATAGGTTCGGCGCATGCAGTAAACAGATTCAGTAAGCCGAACCGTTCATCAATTGGTAGATTCGGCTCATAGATGTGAGCCGAACCTCAACCTGTTTCGCCGAACCATGATTCAAAAAACCTAACTTTTGATAATTGAGAGCTATAGAAGTGAGATTAAGTATAGGATATAAGTGTACATGTGTATTAGAAGCATTGGGTTCCTCATCAATGTCTTCATCATCATGATTTGGCTCATAAAAATCATCATCTTGAGTTTGTGTTTGAGTTTGAGCTTGAGTTTGAGTGGGTGTAAAATCATTCTCATAATCTAAGAAATCAGCCATTTCTGGATCATTGTTGTAGTTGATATGTATTTTTCTAGGTTTTTTAGATGAATGATGACCCTCCTCATCCTCCATTGAATCAAGAATTAGAATTTTCTCACTTTCTCCTTCTCTTTCTCTCCTTCTTAACCAATCCAAAACTTTGATTTTTTTTTCCTCAAATTTTTCATCTAAACAACTCTTATAATTCTGAAAATTATTTTAATCACTAAACAAAATATTTAATCACTAATCAAGATTATTAACACTAATACGTAAAGGGCAGATTTGCCATTAAATTTTTTTGGGTTAAGGGGTTATATGATTTTGCTATTTCACAACCTTTTTTGTCTTCATTCAGTATGCCTTGGAAGATTTTGGTATGCCCAATATTATGGTTCTTTTGAGTAGTCCCAAAAAAAGAAAAAACGGTTCTTTCCTAGCGAGGGAGTGACGCTGGGGCTGGGCTGTGTTAAAGCCCAAGTCCAAATTGCTGAGAAATAACAAGGGACAAATTTGTAGATGCCATATTGCCATGTGCGAATCTCAGTCATGGCACTATCAATAATAATAATCTCTTGGTAGGTCAAAAACCATCATCATATGGCTAGTTCCCATTGATGATCGAGAAAGAAGAATCAAAATGGTGAACCTAACGCATTTGTAGTCCTTGAATTTCAACCCCATAAGTAGCAATGTGGTGTTGATGATTCACAAAAAACCCTAGTGAGTGAGTGATATGCAGCTGTTGTTGTTGAATTTTTCTCCACCATAGCATCAAATTTCAAGTACAAGAAACATTTAGGAGGAACCTCTATCTCACTCACTAAAACCTAACCAGTAACTTCCAACCACCATCAGTGCGTGTGAGCCCCCACCTCCACTACATGGTGATGCAGAACTGGATTCCACACGGCCTTAAATACGCTCATGCTCGTGTGTTGCGTATGTGCGCGTGAGGCCTTTTTTATTTTTCCGCATTATTTATTTATTTTTCTTTCTTTGTCAATAAATTCTCGTCTTTCCCAGGTAAAAGCCCTCTCTCCCTACCCCAAGAAAAAACCCTCGTCGTCCTCACAAGACTATTCTCAATCTCCGTGCGCTATCTCAATCTCTGTCAAAGTTTCGAACAACCATGGGAGGAGGAAACGGCCAGAAAGCCAAGATGGCTAGGGAGAAGAACGCTGAGAAGGCTAAAGCTGCCGGAAAGGGTAATTTACTTCCCGATTTTTATTCTTTTTTTTGTGGTTTTTTTTTTAGGGTTTTTGATCGATTTGTGTTAGTTTTTGATCCATAATTTTTGTTGATTTTTGATAGGAAGTCAGCTCGATGCTAACAAGAAAGCTATGTCTATCCAGGTAATCAATTGATCTGTCTCTTTTCGTGGATCTGGTTTTTTGTTTAATTTATTGTGAATATTGGTTCTTCAACTCTTTTTATTTTGTCGAGGGATTTTGAGGTATTTTATTAATAAAGATTCGAACTTTTTTTTTTTGTTGTTGTTGGAATTTAGGGTTTCATTATTTTCTAGTTTGGGTTTAGCAGAAAAAAGTTGAAAAAAAGGGGCTAACTTTGGTTACCAATTAAGCAATTCATGTTCATGTTAACACTTTGTCTGTTAAAAATCACATCTTGTCAATAATGTTACTTAACTGGAGCATCTACTGTGATGATTTACACTTCTCTTGTGAATTTAGTATGATGATTTTAAGATCTTTCATTGTAATTTTGTGAATTGTGTATTTCTTTTTGAAGTGTCTTATTAGAAGCAAAGTAGATTAGGTGTTGAGTGGTCGAAGTAGTTGATTTTGAGACTTATGTTGCCCTTGCTACCATTAGTCCTATAACAGAAGAACTCACTCTAGTATTCATTCTGTTAATGGGCATGCAGTTAAAGTAGTCTGTTTTCTTTGACCTTAGATACCTCATATATAAGTTGCTTCTCTTGTAAAATAGAACTTACAGGGGAAGCAGGGAAAGGTAATACAGGCATCCTTGCTGTTTTATAATCATTTGTTAATGCTGGTCAGTAGACGCAAAATACATATGAACTTATGAAGAGATCACAACCTGATATTTGAAGTCCACCTAGTTTGAGATATGTTTTTAACATAACCATGATAGGAACAATTATAGATTTAGTGGGTCTGGCTCCTCGAGTCCATAAAACTATCTTTGTTTTAAAATTATCTCACCCCCATTCTGTGGAATGTTCGTATTTTTCACCCAGATTCTGTGGAATGTTTGTATTTTTCGCCGGTGATTGATATTAGTGAAGGATTATCTTGCCTAGTTCTTTTCGGGTGTTGGTTGATGCCTGATCGATGTTGTTTGTAAATGCAGTGCAAGGTGTGTATGCAGACATTCATCTGTACAACTTCTGAGGTGAAATGCAGGGAGCATGCTGAAGCAAAGCACCCCAAGTCTGACATTTATGTATGCTTCCCCCATCTCAAGAAATGAAGAAAGTTTGCGTGTACAGGAGGAGAGAACGTGTTAGAGTTGAGTTGGTTGGAAAACCCATCAGCATCTCCAGTCTCCTCTCTATATCATTAGATTAAGTCCTTTAAGTTTGTTATTCCTAAGGAATCCAGACTGAGACCTGGTACCTTATATATTATGTATGATGATCTACACCCATATCGTTGATCCTATAATTTAATCAGCATGGATTGTTCTTTGAATGAATCCTCGTCACTGCAGAATTTGTTTTCAGTTTTACAATTTGGCTCAGACTCAGTTTGGTATAATTGTTTACAATCCCATCAGTCTAATATACCATGATAGGCAGTGCCATACATTCATATTGTCTCTACCCTCTAGCATGTCATGTGTTGAGAAATCTGAGATTTGATATTTCAACTGTTTGGTTTTCCTCTTGACCATTTGCCTCGTGATTAAGAAGCAAAATGTTTGAGAAAGTGTACAGTTCTTTTTTGCTTCAACTGGTTAGTGGTTTTGTTTTTGTTCTTCATAATCATAAAAAGGAAAAGATGAAGCAAACAACTTCTTCTGTTTTTGTTCTTCATAAAAAGATGAAGCAACCACTTCTACATCCTCTTTAGGCTTTGTGACTTTCAAGATTTGCTGGGAGAATCAAAAATCGTTGCAAGGTAGGTTTTGGAAAATTTTCACAAACTTACTTTATCTCAATTTAACTCGTCATATCTCGATGCGAGTCGGGTAGAACATGGTACCCGCCTCGGACACTTCCAAGTCAGATGTAAGCACATCTGACCCGCATCGAGTCAGACGATGAGTCAGATTCAGATGACGAGTCAGACTCAAACAGCCCCAAAAGAGTATCCTAGACATCACTCATCCATGATGTGGCTGGTTGAAAGAAAGAAAACAAGGTTCGAGTAGTCGTATCCATTTCATATTTTTCTCCCTGTTTGACTTTTGTTGAACATATATCAAAATGATCATGAGATCCTCCACCCCACTTACCAGATCAACCAAAACAAAATATAGATGATTAGACAAAACAGTTGGATCATCTAAATTTACGATTCATTCCATTTTGTATGTACAATTCACCAACAAACAATATCATAGCTTCATCAGATTACACATGGCGCTGCTTTTGGCCATGGAAACCTGAAACTAGTAGTACTACCAACTACAATTAACAAATAACACTGTGAAGCTCCTTCTGATTTTAGGTTGCTTACACAAATTTAGGCTGTTCTTATTTAACCTGACAATAAAATCACTCCATATCATATTACTGCACACACATTTGGTCCATTCTGTAACAGGCACTTTCCCCAATCACAAACCATCGGATCACGAAGATACAAGTCGACGAGAAGTGGAACGACAAACCAGAGGCGATTGAACAGTGGAAGAGGCAGTAATAACAACCATGGGATTCGATGAGAATAGTTGGACTTCACTAGTATTTTGCAAACGCTCTGAATCACCCGAAGGAAGTCTCATGTAAGATGTTGATGGTGATTCACAATACCATGATGAACCGATATTTGAAGCTTGTGCACCACCATTCCTGTATTCTACTACGGCCCTGTATGCAAATGGAATCAAGCCCTCCATACTTTAAGATAATGCAAGTTTCTGAGAGAGATAGAGAGTTAAGAGAGCAAGAGATGCGTTGAAAGGAAGAGGAGAAGAGATATACAATGTAAAGACTAGAGAGAAACAGATAAAGTATATCAATCCAAAGAAGCCAGTTGGAACTTGGAAGGCAAGGGAGAGACTTGTTCAAAGTAATCCACAGATACAAGATTAGATAAAGAAAACCTTCAAGAGATGGAGACAGTGAAAGCAATGTTGAGACAAAAACTAACAAACAAAGAGAGATGTATTAAAAACGATGGGCTCAAAGAACACGAAATCAAAACATGAGCGAAAGCTCCACCTAAACCAACAACGATACCACCTAGGACTAGAATTCCGAAAATTTCCCTGTTTTTTCTTTCTTTCTTGTTTTTAACAAACAAAAGCTAGGCTCATAATTTGCATGAAAGGCATGGCGTATAGTATATGATGCCAAAAAGAAGGTCAAGATGAGTATATATTATACAGATGAAAGGATTAGCATGAATTAGTAGTAGGTGGTAGATTAATCAGTGCCTTGTTGCTATCACTTAAGTTGCAAGTAATAAAAAAGTTTAATTAGTGGGAAATAGTAGCTTAGAGATTGACAACTGACTCATCATTCACATAAACAACAACTCAAGTTTTATTTTGAAATTAGTTGATAAAATGATTTTGGGAATGACCCTGGAATTAGCAAGGAGACATAATGAAATTTTATGGAGACCCTTTATGATGCTAACCTCAATACCCTTAAGCTTACATCAATTACATGAAAAACACTAAAACAAGTAGGAAACAAAGAGAGTAGTTTTTTTACCATAATCAAAATGAGGGCGTTTGCCACAAAGAGAAGGTGGTAAGGTGCAGGTTGTCTTCCATCATTGTATCTTCCTTTCTTTCCTAAATCTGTGATACTACCTATAGTCACACCATTAAACTTTAAAAGTTACCAGTAATTACCGCAGGAGCACACACCATCCTTGAAAGTGTGGAATCTATTGTTATCCCGCACAATGATTGTCCTTCCAGTACATTTTGACATGAATTTAATTGCAGTATGGCAATCTCCGCACACCCGTAAGTTCTTCATGATACGAATTGGTCTTCCAGGCGGGAGCGTGATGAGCCCAAATGCAATGGCTAGCCTCTCACTGTGATAGCCGATTGTTTGCTTCTTCTCTTCACTATCCACTTCCTTAAAAACAAAACTGGTATCTGGGACATAACCAGCTTTCTCCATTTCTTCGCCTAATTCTTCCAACTTCTGATAAATATCTGCAGACCTAACATGAGACCTGTCCCCAGCTGCAAAAGTATGAGACCTACCCCCTTCCTCCATCCAACTCAATCCAGTTTCCTTCTTTGTCCCTCTATCTCTCAGCATTTTCCTGGCCTCTGCTGCTTCCAACCATTTCCCTGCAGATGCATACGCATTTGACAATTGCACATGCATACCTGGACTAACAGTCCCTAAATTGAAAACCTTATCAGCTGCAAAGGCCGCCATTTCTGTATCCCCATGGATCCTACTCCCAGTCAATAAAGCTCCCCAAACCGATTCTGTTGGTTCCATAGACATTTCTTCAATAACCGATAACGCCTCTTTCAATTTTCCGGCACGGCTTAACAAATCTACCAAGCATGCATAGTTTTGAGTTCCCGGTTCAATCCCTCGTTTCTTCATCATGTTAAAGTAGAATTGGCCTTTCTCAACCATCCCTGCATGACTACAACCCAATAATACACACAAGAAACTTATAAAATTAGGCCTAATCCCAGAACGTTCCATTTCGCTGAGCAATTCAAATGCTTTCTGCACCTGGGAATGTTGTGCACAAGCCATCATCATTGAGTTCCATGCACCAAGATTTTTAACAGGTAACTCATCAAATACCATGTAAGCTCCTTCAACCACTCCGCATTTTGAGTACAGTGATATCAATGAACTACCCACAAAACTTGATGAATCAAAACTTGTTTTCAAACATAAACCATGTATTTGTCTACCCAATTCAAGAAGTGTTAAAGTTGCACAAACCCGAATAACACTCGTAAAAGTAAAATCATTAACATCCAAATGCTCTACCAAAGCTTGTTTAAAAAGTCTCAAAGACTCTTCATTATCACCTAACTGAGCATACCCATTTATCATGCCAGTCCAAGAAACAACATTTTTATCAGGCATTTCATCGAACATTTGTCTTGCCCATATAATCCCGCCACATTTTGCATACATATCAACCAATGAACTTCCAACAAACAAATCTACACCATACCCGGTTTTCACCGCAAGACAATGCACAGACTGCCCAACATCCAATCTCGACAAGATCGCACATGATTTTGCGGCGCTCGGAAATATATGATCATCCGGTCGAACCCCATACTCGAGCATTCTCCGAAAGAATTCGAGTGAGAATTGCGGGAGTTCGTTCTGTGCAAAAGTAGAGATGATTGAGCTCCAGGAAGTAGGAGACTGTCTGGGGTTATCATCGAAAATTTTGCGGGAATCATGAGGAAGCTGGCATTTAGAGTAGAAGTTAATGAGCTGGTTAGATAGGAGAGGAACGATGTCTAATCTTGATTTGATGATTTGAGCATGGAGTTTTTGGCCTTTAATGAGGGATCTCGACTGAGTTAAAGAAACCAAGAGATTGCAAGCATTTCTGTATGTTTGTTCGAAGGTTGATGGTTGGGTTTCTAAGGTTTTGGTTAGAAGATTACAGAGTGGATTGATAGGTGGTGTCTTTGACGCTAATGAGAATATGGTAGTGGGAATTTGAAGAAGCATTTGAAACGGAGTACTTGTCTGACTACTTGTCCCTTTCTATCGTTTACATATTAGGAGTATTTCTTGTCCAAAAAGTGGTCCTGCTGGAATTGGCATGTGTTTGAGAGTTCTCTCATTAGACGCCTCACGGCACCACTGCTGGAATTAGCATGTGTTTGGCAACCAGAAGCATAATCAATTTTCAATATGTTAAATAGTTACTTTTCGACTTTTAATAACAGAAAAATCAAAAAATTAACGGGCACCTAACTCAACTGGTCATCCCGTTCCTAAGTTCGAGCCCTTGTGACACAATCTCAGCCCCCTGGTCTATCACTGAATTTGAAAGTGAACGAGTGTTAAAACACTCATTTTGTAAACCCTTCCTAAGGGAGGAAAAGTCAGTGGGAGAGTGGAGTCCACGGCTGGATCTCATGCCTTGATATAGTGCACTGCTGACAACTAACTTCCTGCAGCAAGATATATTTCTCATTTAACCTGCTTTGAATCCCTCCATTGGCAATTCCCACTATTACTTAAAAACAAATACACATCCTATTATGCATCTAGCACACCGACCAGCTGAAAAGGCTGAGTACAGTTAAAGAATAATGGAAAGTAAATAAAAAACCACCCAGTTAAGTTAAAGGCTGAGTACAGTTACAATTCCGAACTCAACAACTTGTTTTACTCTGAAAAGAATTTCATTGTTCTTGAAAATTTCTGCTATCAACCGTTAATGGAACTTCACTGAATCTCTCAGTGTCCCCAAGGACCCTAGCATAAATGTATAAATGACACCTTCAATCCAACAACTTGACATTCTGTACAGTAAAGAGCACTACTAACGAGAATTTGAAAACAAGTGCTCCCAGGTGAAGGTAAACATCTGGTTAGAAGGTATTGAATGCAACTTCTAAAGGTACAAAATTCAGTCTGGCATATCTGCCATCCCACTCGATAACATAAAAACTTGCCAAACAAAAACTTAGGCTATTACAAGTGATGATAGATGTTTGGAGTTCAGTTCTGCAGGAGCATCATATAATAGTGCGGGAAATTCCAAGCCTCTGAAAGCAACCATCGTGTATAAAAATGGTTTCTCTAGATTCTAGCACAACAGATCAGCATAAAAATCATCGTGTATTTTGTCGGTAGTGGTGGTGGACTGTGACCTAAGGTTTTACATTCCTCAAGTCCACCATTTCGAATATCTAAATTGTTATGAAGAGGGAAATGCCAAAATGACATCTCCAGAGAAATAACTTCAAAGATATTCCACCCCCCAAACTATCTGAAATAAACTATATCTGATCGACTTCATACATTTCTTCATAAAAAAACATGCGGATCATGGAGACACAAGCAAACAACTAGGGGAAATGATGTTACCCTCCTTTTCAGTCTCTATGTTAGTTCACTTATCCAATGAAAAGTTGTGATAAGGATATATTCTTTCGGCTAGTTGTGTTTTCTACTGCCAAAAGATCGGTGTAGCTGCAGTATTCCTAATCCCCTGCCAGTCAATACCCTGCTGCGTTACACGCTAAAATGTTAAAAAGATGATAGACATTCAAATTAAACCTGCGTGCAAGAGACAATATATGATCCCACCAAATCCACTATAGCTATAACATCTTAGAAGCAGTGCAAAATTGCAAGCTTCAGCCGCCTGAAACTCCAAATTGGTAATTCATAAAGTAACTGAACTCTGAAATACAAGGTTTGCAAACATCATATTTTCCTTTTTATTTCACCCAACATCTAGATTATGCCTCCATTCAATTTATTCTCCATGGGGTCCTCACTTTTCATCCTAAAACTAATTCTGCAATGAAGTGCATGGAAATATACTAACTATAGTCAATAAACTGAACAGTGAAGAACACATTGACTACTGATGAAGGGTGTTGAGCACTACGCGTTTATAATTTATATGACACCCTATTGCATTTTGGCTTAAAAAGAAAGCTAATGTAGAACAACCTTTCAAACAGGGGGCCAAAAACAGAGAGTACGTGAAGGAAATAAACGAAATAAGGGTAATGCAGAACATCATACCTTTTAGTCTTGAGTTTTGAACACCGAATTACATAAAAGAAAAAAAAATCTTTGGATGGATTGAAACATAATAGGAAAGCAATGGAAGTCCATGAATTCAGCTTGTTCCGATGGAATAGTCACCATCCTCTTCTTTGGTCAATCACCATAGACTTGAATACTCCCCATCTTCCTTGAATTTGACAGTTGACTTATAAACTCCCTAAGCATCTGCTGAAAACAATCAGCCTCCTCTATACTTGGAAACTATATATCACAAGCATTAAAGAACAGTAGAAAACCATCTTTCCTGTAATGAGGAGAACTTACAACCCTACATAGATTGTCCATGACACATTTCAATCCCAAGTGACTAGCAATCTTACTTCTCTAAAAGCACAGAAATATTTAAGATTCTTTAACACCGCTAAAAACTTTAGATATGACAAAGGGCTCCTTTATTATCTATCTCATATTTGAGATTCCAAAATTGATGTGTCACTCCGAAGAAACTGGCGGAAGTATTGTCGGCCTTGGTTTTAGAACAAATGCTGAAGTACTCAGATGACGAGCAGAGGGGAAATTGCTACGTAGGGAAGAAGGATGACAAAGCTGTTCATATACCCTATTTCTGGTGTCATATGCCCAAACATACCTGTTGTACCTAAGTATAACCACATCTTTGTCAACTGGACTGAAACCTACAACCTCAATTTCTTCCATCCAATCCTCCTCACCTGATTCACATCCATCAAACAACTGAGATTCTACTTCTGATTCACATCCATCAAAAAACTGAGATTCTACTTCTGCTAACCAATCATGAAGTTTAATATCCTTGCGCAACGTATGCCAGTCTCCATCAAGCACCCAAACACTCAAACTTCTCTCCTTTTGGTTGAACCTAGCGAAACAAAGCAATCCTTCAGATTCCCCGAGACATTGACTTAAACAGTTGATTTCAACATCCATTGCTAGGTCAGGTATATCGAGTATCCTACATTCATTCCCACAGGTTCCATGGTTGGTGTTTCCATTAACACTGACAGCTAAAATTATGTAGTTTCTGTTTTGATACCAGTAGAAAACTCCATTATGGGTAACACAACGGTCATTTAAGAAGAATTTCCAAGTACCAGGTACAGGAAATGAAAGATCACAAATATTCCAATTACCCAAATCAGAAGAAAATATTTCCACCTTAAATTCTTTCGTTACATTTCCAAAGTCTGGTATACGGATAACCTTATAACTCTTAGGTTCTAAAAAGCATTCATCACATGAAACCATTGACAACCATTCGACTTATTGGTGGTGGAGGAAGTAAAACCATTTTTGAGTGAGTGGATTACATACATAACAATCCTTCTCATCACCTGTTGTGCAGAGAACCAAACCATTGCTAGAACCTAAGAGGTACATATTTGCATCCATTACTTGATATAAGAAACTAAAAGAAAACCCATATTGATTGATCAGATACAAATCGTGAATGCAAATCAGGATATCCATATTGTAATACTCTTCTAATTGGTTTACTCATATGTTCCAGGTAATAAACATCATGAACAAATGTCCATGGAAGTAATGAATTGTTGAGTTTATACACTTGTTAGTGAAATATGGGCTTGATAGAAGTGAAAACCATAACTTCGAAACACATTTGGAATTGAAGATTGAATCAAGAGGAAGTCGAAGAAAGATTTCATACCAAATATCATCTGTTAAATCCTTTCGATTGGCGCTCTTAATTGAAGAATCCTCCATTTGATAATTTCTTCTAATTTTGTTGCACAGAGAATTAGGGTTATTCAATTTTCGTATGAGGAGAGCGGTAGTGAATTGGGGGTTTCATACACCATTTTATGCTGCGGGTTTCTCATCATCCGTTTACACCACATTACGGTCCACAGACTCCAACACTAATATGAGAGTCAGCCGGTCACAAGACTCGCAACTCACAAGTGACTACCTGATGGTAATTATTTGGCTTCTTAGGCGGGTTCCTACGTGAGAGGCAAAGCCTCAGGTTTGTCACTTTTTCACTCACTATGGACACAATTTTCTATCGAGCGGTGGAATCGCGTCCGCATTTAAAATACACCGAACGTCTAGTTTAGCTAGCCTGCAGTGGAGACTCGACCATTCGGTGCATACTAGATCTCCCAGTAATTTTGATTCAACGGCCATAATTTCCACTCCCTATAAATATTCAATTTCATTTCAACTCACACCTTCTTCCCATTTTCTTAGCTATTCCAACTTTTTAAAAATATGAGCATGGCTCAGTTCATAGAGGAGCAACATGCTGCCGAAAATCAAAGAGCTAAAAATTGAGCCAATGTGCAAAGTGGAAATTGAATAGTTGTCATTCCTTCTGACGAGTCTTCACAAATATCCCTAACAGACTTTACAAATGATCCTGATGGCATAATTGAAATTTTATTTAAAATCATATTTTCCCTAGTTTCCATTTTTAACCTTTATGTGATATATACTTCAACTTCTTCAGTTCTAATAAAAACACGAACCACAACATCTCAATCTCTGTCGCCACCACAACAATCTCTGTCGCCACCAGTACCATAACCACCACCACCTCTTTAGTCACCGTCTCCATCTTTATAACAGATTCAGGAACCAATTAGATTTGAGATTGATAAGATTTGAAATTGATAAGATTTGAAATTGATAGAGATCTGTGATTCAAAATCAAACCAAACAAATCCCACCACCACCATCTCCATCGTCATCGAACCTGCAACTATCACCACCTTCGACGTTGCCAACTAATTCAGGATTTTGAAGATTAATTTTCAAAATCAGATCTAACGATATTGAGATTTGATTTTAGGATTTTGTTGTCTGGTAATATTAAAGATCCAGGAATATATATGTATATATGTAAGATTTTTGATCAAATTAATGGAATATGAAGTTAAGGTTGAATTTGGAAAGAAATTTGGAAACCGGAGGTGGTATTGGACAATGGCCACTCTGTCAACAGTTGGGTTGTTCGCAGGTACATATATTTCTCTAGTAAATTGGATTTAGTTTAAGTTGCCACTCTTATTGTCTTAATTTTGTACTGTGATGGTTCTCATGTTGCATTATTAGTTTACATTTGTTGAACTCATATCTGATATTATTCTTCTACACTTAATGGTTCCAAATTTTGTGATTTATGGTGTTGTAAACATGTAAAATAATAGTAAATCTGATGGAAGTCTTTTAGAAATAAGAGTGGGAATTTTGTGGTGTTTGTTGTGGTGTTGTCATGGGATTTATGGCTAAATGGATGGATATACACCAGTGTTGATAATGAATGATTCGAGTTAATGGTGTTGAAGTTGTTGCTGTTTATGAAACTATAGGTGATGATTAATTGTTGTTGTTGACCCAATTTTTATGGGATCAACTACGGTTGTTGATCCATTTATGGGATCAGCTCCTGTTGTTGACCCAATTTTTTATGGGATCAACTATTGTTGTTGATCCGATTTATTGGATCAACTCCTGTTGTTGACCCAATTTTTATGAGATCAACTACTGTTGTTGATCCTTTCAACTCCTATTGTTGACAATATTTCCTTTGGATAAGTATAATCATGCTTGTAGTTTAAATCATGTAATTTTCTTCCAATGTTGAACTTGTGGTGCAATGGTAGCATGACTGACTCCATGTCATATGATGCGTGTTCGACTTACGCCAAGTTTACTCCATTTACATGGATCAACTTTCATTGTTGATCCAATTTAGTGGATCAACTATCATTATTTATCCCCTAAATTGGATCAACTTCTACTGTTGATCCTTTTTTTTGGATCAACTACCGTTGTTGATCCCCTAAATTGGATCAATTTCTACTGTTGGTTCTATTTTTATTTGGATCAACTACTGTTGTTGATCCAAAAATATCTGAACCAGTGACGGCGGCGGCGACGATGGCAGTGACGGCGGCGGAGGACTAGTGGTGGTGGCGGCGGTGGCGCCGACAGACTAGTGGTGGTGGTGAAGGAGCGGTGGTGGTGGTAGGTAGGTGGTGGTCGTTGAACGGGTGGTGGTGGAATGGTAGTTGAATGTTGGTGGTGGTGGCGTTAGTGGTGGTGGTGAAGTGGTAGATGAAGAAATTTGTTCCATTTTAAAATAAAGAAAAATATTATATAGGTGAGGGTATTAAGGTAATCTAATTTTAAATAGATAAGATTATTAAAAAGTAGGGACATATTTATTGTTGTATAAGGATATATTTATTGGGTGTCAAAAGTAGGGACATATAAATAATGTACCCATGTGCAAATGAAATAAGAAGAGAAAAGGCTAATCAAATAAGAGCACATCAGCGCAATATTAGTATTGTAGAAGATGAATGCATCTGCAAGAATTATGTTTTTGTGTACAATCATCTCATCGTTGATAACGTGCTACAGGCCATGCCGTTTTGGGGACGCTTTTTTCAAAAATTTGAAGAAGGAACAATGAACCTCAACAATAGTTATCCGTTGGTGTTAAGTGGTCAGTTTATTATAATTTTTAAGAATATTAAAAAGTATATTGCTATGATAAGGGAAGCGATTCAAATCACGAGGAGTAGTGAAACCCTGATAGACATTGAGGAAGTTTGTTAGATAGGAGAGGAACGATCTCTAATCTTGATTTTGTGGTTTGAGCATGGAGTTGTTGGCCTTTAAGAAGGGATCTTGACTGAGTTAAAGAAACCAAAAGATTGCAAATGATTCTTGTAAGTTTGTTTGAAAGTGGATGTGGGGTTTTTCGGTTTGTAAGGTATTGATTAGAAGATTACAGAGTGGATTAGTTGGTGGCGTCTTTAAGGTTAATGAGAATATGGTAGTTGGAATTTGAAGAAGCATTTGAATTCAAACAGAGTCTGTCTGTCTTTTCTTAAAGGTCGTCAAATTTTTGATAGTACGCTGATAGAAAAGGAGTGCCTAGATTCTCGAATTAAGAGTGGTAAGCCTGGTGTGGTATGAAAAATTGACTTCACAAAAGCTTTTGATTACGTTTCATGGGAATTCCTCGACGAAGTTCTTGCTAAAATGGGATTTGGAGCTACATGGAGAAAGTGGATTCAAGATTGCATCAACAACACACCAATTTCAGTTCTTATCAACGGTTCGGCTCACACTAAATTCATCTCGGGCAAAGGTCTAACTCAAGGTGATCCTTTATCTCCTTTTTGGTTCCTAATAGTTTATGAAGCGTTGAATGTGATGTTTCAAGTAAGTCATAATCGAGGGGTTATTGGTGGATTTGAAATGGGTCCTAATGGTTCAAAAATCAGTCATTTGTAATTCGCCGACGACACATTGGTTTTCTTAAATGACACATTAGAGAAAATGAATTAGATTTGATACACCCTTCTTGGGTTTCAGATGATATCGGGGATTCACATAAACTTTGCTAAATGTAGTATATTCGGGGTTGCAAATGCTTCTAACCTAGAAAAAATGACTGCGATGTTGGGCTACAAATCAGAAGTACTGCCTTCCATCTACTTAGGATTACCCCTCGGTGATTCTTCTAACTTAGAGTACAAATGGGATGCGGTTATTCTCTTTCTGGAAAAGGTTGCCTAACAAAGGCAAGCAAATTAACTCTTATAAAAAGTGTGCTAAATAGTATCCCGATTTATATGTTGTCTCTTTTCATTACTCCTTCAAAAGTTATAACAGATATTGAAAGAATTTGTGGGATACTTCAGAAACCAAGAAAGGAATTCATCATGCATCATGGAAGATATGTCGTACTCCCCTAAAAGACGGCGGGTTAGGAATCAAGTCTGTCAAAAGGATGAATAGAGCTCTTTTATCTAAATGGTGGTGGAGGTTTAACGATGAAAAAATTGCACTTTGGCGATCCTTTATATGTTCCAAATATGGGTCTGCTCATTTCGATAGAGAGACAAAGAAACCAAAGGCCACTAGAGGTTGTGGAGTCTGGAAAGGTATATTCTAATCTAAAATTCTTTAAACTTTGTACCAAATTGAAGGTTGGAGATGGCTCTAAAGTCCTGTTTTGGGAACATCTATGGACTGGTGATACTCCCTTCAAAGAAGCCTATCCTAACATTTACTCAATAACATCTACAAAGGACTGGACGCTGCAAATCTAAGAAATGGAGGCACTTGGAATTTGGGATTAGATAGAAGATTATCACAGGTTCAAATAAGCGAAATAATATCTCTTATTTTAATGATAGAAAATGTGACTATAAGTGATGAAGTTGATTGCTTATCTTGGATTGTCGACAAATCTGGTTGTTTTTCTGTGAAGGTTGTCTACTTCTACATAATTAAAGAGTAAGACTTGGAGGTAAAAAATCTCAGCATATGGTCAAGGTCCTGGCCACACAAGGTTGGTTTCTTTCTGTGGCAAGTTTTGTTAGAGCATAGCTCGGTTTACCTCACCAAGCGTTGGTATGTCAAGTTTGGTTGTCATATTTTAGTGTGTCAAAACTCATCTAAATTTGCTCGATTGTAAACTAGAGTCAACTTTGTTTAGAATAGACTAGAAAGTCTAGGAATGTTGAGGCATACAAGTATTACTCCGAAGACCTAAAGAATGTGAATAAGAAGCGGACTACAACGACAATATCATCCTTCCTCTTGAGGTCGGTAATATTGACTTGAACTGTTTCATTCCTAACGTATCTTTCAAGTCGTGATATATTGAAAACATAACTGCGAAGCTGTATATATTGTATAATACTTTAATGACGTGACATGATCATATTTTTATGATCATAGTATTAGGGAATTAGACTACGAAGTATAACGCTTATCTTTTGATCTTCATAGATATGACATCGACATAATCTTGCATATACTTGTTATGATTATGTGAATGGGTTATGGTGAAGATTTCATCCTAGGAAACAATATTTTACATTTGTTTAAAGGAAGTACATTCATGAACTTGTTTTATGAATTGAAAGGGAAATTGTTAGGCTTATTGGTACGGTTATTCATTGCAAATCTTTAGATTACCAATATGTGTGAGATGGTGGAACCGATCGTAACTTTTTTATGTATCTTGGTACAACTAATCACAAGTGCCTGACTTATGATTTGATATGACTAGTTTTTATTAATTAATATAACCGATCCTAAGTAATCACCATGAGATGGTATGATCGATATTTGTAATTGGTGTGACCGATCCTAGTAATTGGTGTGACCGATCACATAGAATTGTGTAATCGATCCTAGTAATTAGTGTAACCGGTCATGGTATTTGGTGTAACCGGTCCTGGTAACTGGTGAGACCGATCACAAGCAATACCATAAGTATATGGTAACCAGGCCTGGTAATTGATGTAACTAATCCTGGTAACTGACGTAACCGGTCCTGGTAGCTTGTGTGACCGATCACAAGTATTTCCGTATTGAGGTATAAACGATCCTAGTGATTGGTAAAACCGATTTAACCCATATATGTGATTTGATATTTGATCAATCACATAGTAATCTTGGAATACAAGTGAACCGATTCTAAACTTATTTGGAAGTGTGGTATAACCGATTCCAAGAATTTAAATCCATGTAAATATGAATAAGGATTGACAGTGAAGAGATGACAACAAACTTTGAACACGTACAATAACTCTTATTATTTATTGTTCAAAGATATTCTTTAGTACTCAAGGAGATCATGCGCCGAAATAAATTGAGAATCTTTTATTAAGGTTTTTGGTTTTATATGTTTTAATCACCATCAATTCAATGCATATCTCTAGAGAATAAAAATTAGTAATGTGTATTTACTAATTGTAGATTTTCTATTGAGAGATTTCGGAAATTTTGGACAAGCATTTATTAGAATTAGGAAAACCGAATTTTGCTATTCATTGCATATCTTGAGAATATTTTCGGTTTTGGAAATTCCTTGATGTCCAAACATCCTTGGTCTATAAATACCTAAGTTTGAATTTTTAGCAAACTATCCTAAGAGCCAGGCAAACTTCATTCTTGTTGTTTCTGGTGGAGCCGTCTAATCGGAAAGGAAAGTATCCAAATTAGGTGAAATATCTTACGACCGCTCGTTTAAAGACTTCCGTGGGATCAAGAATCTCTACGAGTACCGTTGGTGGGAAACTAGATAATTGCAGTGTTATTAGTTTTCGATTGATTTGATTGACTAACGGTTGTTGAAACTTTGATTGCACCTAGTTTGTTTTATTCTTGAGAATCTTTTATTCTGATATAAGATTCACTCAAACTAGATCGATGTATCAATGGGATATTTAGAATTATTTGTAGATCTAAAGACATCTTGTGATAATCCATTGTTAACAGACTCCGTTCTGTATGTGATTGATCACAAGAGATTCAAGTGTTGTTGTGCAGGTGTTTATTGAAGATCAAAGAAGATTTGAAGACAAAGAAGATTTATTTCTCATATCTTTGGTGTGCACAAACCTTGATCGGCTGGGATCCAACTAGAATCAGATTTATTCGATTGATTAGTTGCGTGAGATCGGCATCACTTTATGGTTTCTCGTTGAGATCTATATTGATTGATTGTGAATCTAAACTTGATTATTGTGGTAGTTGTTGGATAGATTAATCTAACCACACAAAGGATTTTATTAGATTAAACGGAAGAGCCTTTGCGTATGACTTGAGATATCTTTATCTTGAAATAATCGAAAGAGTTGCTACTAAACAGATTTGTTGTTCCTTTACTGTTTGGAATATGATCCAAATGAATCATTCCAGTGTGTGCACTCATCGAAGTCGGAAGCCCGGGATACTGGGAAACTAAGTGAACTAGGGGTAGTTGCTTGGTCTTAACTATACGAAGTTGGTTTAGATTTTGTATAACGACTTAATTTTGAGAGTATTCAATTATGGACTAGGTTCCGGGGTTTTTCTGCATTTGCAGTTTTCCTCGTTAACAAAATCTTGCTGTGTGATTTACTTTTGTTTTCCGCAATTATATTTGTTTATATAATTTAAAGTAAATTACACAAACGTTAACTCCGATATACTTGATAGTGATCCTATAGAGTTTGGTTAGGTCCGAACCTATTATCAAGTATCACAGATTCACACTTTGGTAGTCGTATTGTCTCGATCTCGTATCCATAGACAATCACACAAAGTGTGAATACCGATTTGTTGCATTGTCTCGACTTGGTCCATAGACGATCACTTTCGGTAAGAGGACTTATAGGTGGATAAATAAAATATTTTGGTGTATTTGGGTACCCTCTTCTTTTCAAGTTTATCACAAAAAGTTGGCTACAATGGATTCCCTCTATAAACGTCGTAAGCTGATTGTTAATGGTTGTTTAATGTGTCGCAAAGCCGGAGAATCTATAGCTCATCTCCTCTTCAATTGCACTATGGCTTATGCTATTTGGAGATATTTCTTCTATTATTCGAAACTATTGTTGGTCATGCCAAATTGTATATATATTCTCATTAAGGGATGGAGAGAAAAGTTCACTTCTTCACTAGGACAAACTCTTTGGAAGATTCTTCCGACGGCTATTTGTTGGACTCTTTGGAATTACATGAATGAAATCTTCTTCAATGACGGGGTGGCTGATGGAGTTGAAATCATAAAACAAGTAAAGTCTCAAGCCTTTTTTTGGTGCCAACACAATGACACCATGCAAGGAATTCACTTGGAGCAGATTCAAACTAATTGGGATCAATTTTTCATTTAAAATCTTTTTAGATTGTTTCCTCTTTGCCTGTTGTAATATGCTTTGTATCTCTACTTAACTTTCTTCGCAGGTGCTTTGGGTTGTAATCTTTTGCTTATATCTGGTAAGCTTCTTCAATATAATTTTTACATTTGCCGATCGGGGAGAAAAATGCTACTAAAGTTTGTCCATTTCTTTCCCTCCAAAGTCGTAAGTTCTAAATAATAATGATACCGAACCCACTTCCTAGTTCCTACCGCCTAAAAAAAGAAAAGAAAAAGAAGAAAAAAATGACCAACTTTTTTGTCCGTGATGTGTCTGATTTCTCATGAGACGCCCCACCACACCACTGTCCCCAAATTAGAGCTTGTTTGACAAGCATAAAATTACTTCTCCAGAAGCAGAAGTAGTTTTTAAAAGGAGGTTTGAAGAACAAGGGAAGTGCTTCTGTTTCTCAAGAAATAAGTGAGATGTGAAAATGAGTTTGTTATTGGCCATTAACGTTAATAGGCTTATGCCATGGTGATTAATGATTTTTCGTGCGATGTAGTAATTAGGATTCGTTTCAGACTTATGAAGGAAATGGAATTTTTAGATTTAATAAATATATACAAAAAATATTAACAATATGGGCAAGAGTACTGGGACTAAATATTCGTCCGTTTTTTTTCTTCTTCAAATGGTTCAGAAATTAATTCTAGCAATTATAGTTCAAAAACAAAACAAATATTAACTCTAGTTTATTGCCAAGATAGATTTTATAAAATATTACTTGTATTTCTTAAGCATGGCATATCAAAAATCCCTAGGACTAAGCATACTCCATCAAATGAAATCACAAGTAATTAATTTAAAATCTTAATTCAATTAAAATTAGTGCAAAAAGTAAATAAAAGAATGAATGAAATTACCACATGGATGAAATTCGACCTCCTCCGTCGTCCCAGTGTTGGGTTTAGCTCATCATGATAAAAACACTCTCAAAGTATTTATTTATTGCTCAAAGGGTGTTTACAAGGATGAAAATGGAGATGAAATAATAAAACAGTGAATGTGCGACCCACAAAAAGCATCCAAAATGAACGACACATAAGAAGTGCTATTGTTACTGTAGCTCTAAGACCCACACCTACGACCCACGTCTGTGAGTCTATTTCACTGTTGAAAACGACTGCTGATGCAGGTCCGTTCTTCGTGTTCTTCATATTCATCATCATCATCAGCAGCAGAAACCGAGTTTGGGAAAACTCGAATTTCTTCTTCTCTGGCTCTCCTCAGCCCCCCAGACTCTCGACCCCCTCTCTAGTAGACCCAATGAGCCTATTTATACCCAACAACAGCTCCAAATCTCGCCAATAACTCCAATATAATTCTTCATTATGCGGGCAGTGAATAACAATATTTTCCGAATATTTTCACTTCCTCCCTCCACGCTCCAAATCGATTCTTCACGACCCAAAGTGATGCTCGAGCCATTCCACATCATCAGAACACGTCCATTACTCTCCATGACGCGTGATTATCATCCTCCAGTGCATGCTTGCCCTGTTTTGAACTCGAGAATCAGAACACGTATTCCAGCCAAATTTGATCGAAACCACCACCCAAACTTTGTTCCTTATGCCAAATCACATCTTTCTGCCAATTTTCAGCGATTGAATCGCACTCTAACCCATTCATTTTGACAATCAAAATTCTGCCAGTTGAAAACTTCATTTCCCGCCAAAAACACAAATTCAAATTGTTGAAGAAGGTGCCCCTTATCCAGAGTGCTGGGGTGCGAATATCAATTGGGGTGGAAATAGTAATTTTTCAGGGTTCCTCCGGGACATTTCTGGGACGCTTCCGGTGCATTTCTGGGGTACCTACGGTACATTTCTCCGGGGTGTAAAACACTGCTTTTTGAGCCCATTTCGCCGCAAGGGCTTATTTCTCTAAAATTTCCTACAAGAACACAAAATAACACAGTAAGTACTTAATCGAGTCTAACAATACAGAAAATTGAGAACAAAATAGACACATAAATGCGTCTATCAAATACCCCCAAACTTATTATTTGCTAGTCCTCGAGCAAATTTATTCTAGAAAGGAAAATCATTTGAACCCCTAGGTGGCCCTAGTGGCGGAGTGTTGTCTCCGGAGGGTTTACCAGAGGTGTACCCACAAAACCTTTATACTCCAGACCCTAGATATCTACAACGAACCTTGGAAGGCACTAAAGAATCTCCTTGGTTGGCATACTTATTGACTACAAGAGGAAGTACCCTGATGCGAAATTCCAATTGATGTACACGAGTTTGCACTCAAGCATACTAAAATTCATATATAAGTGACAGAGCTCTACTCAGATAGTTGCACTATGGACATCATATTCGGAGTCAAACTAATCACATGGAAAGATTAAGAGATGGATATAGAAAAACATAGATGGTTTTGATGTTTACTAAGTGAACGGCGTTTCCCATATCTGTCTGAAGGCCTCCGCCAAAATGAACCTATCCTAATGGATTGAGATACTAGTCTGACTAATATCAACACACTGACATATACAAGGGAACCAGTGGTCGATAACCTAACTCTAGGTCAACACAACTGGCATATACAAGGGTACCAGTGGTCGACTTTATAGAATTTATTCCTTTTGGTCAAATGGTCTGGTCTCAATTTTTTTTTTCATGGTATCTCAATCACTCTAATTCACCCTAGCATTGGTAACAACTTGAATCGTGGGCCCCACCTATCACTTAGAGAAACATAGTTTAAAAACAAAAAAAATAGAAGTGAAAAGGACTCAACGAGA
The DNA here is from genome assembly GCF_003573695.1 of Papaver somniferum. NCBI lineage: Eukaryota > Viridiplantae > Streptophyta > Magnoliopsida > Ranunculales > Papaveraceae > Papaver > Papaver somniferum. The sequence goes on along the minus strand of NC_039363.1, from coordinate 101,570,103 downwards.
TATGGTGCAACTATCATGTTATTTCTAACACCTGAGATCTGTGCTTTTATGAATATACTCTATAGATGTTTCCATCTAATCAGATTGGTTCCTCAACTCCTATAACCAAGATGCTTCCATCCACTTAGATTGGTTAGTTCCATCCTAAATACGCATAAATTTCTAGGATCTGTAGTTTATTTATTGTAACTAAGAAAATTTCTCCCATACCCCCAAACTTAAATCTAACATTGTCCTCAATGTTCTAAAGATGAAACTAAAAGCATGAACAAGGAGAAACTGTTACCATTTGAAGCGGAAGAGTTAAGGAAAGATATTACCGTGTTGCATGAGCATGGGATACCTCCCAAGAAGTGCTAAGTTTAAAGTCTTCAGCCAGACTTAGGAAAGGATTAGTCAACTCGAACCATAAAATAACAGTCGAAATAACTGTGGGTCTTAAAAACTAAATAGAGCTGACCAAAGGAAACTGCAATGAACCAAGAAAGTGAACAAGACTAGCATGCCCTTACTTAGTTTCCTGATTAAGAAATCTATATCTTATTGTGGTTCAGGTTCAGGTTCTATGAAAGGGTCTAAATAGAAAATTTTCATTGGCTGCGTTTCTTCATAGGTGGGATCCGAATCATTAGGTCCTAGAGTTTGGAAAAACTCAAATATGATCTTAGAAGCGCACAATAATAACCTAAATAACTGAGGATCCTCTAAGTCAATAAGATTTGACTTACACAGCTGACCACAATGAAAGAGGTGGTCTTCCTTAAGAAAATGTGTCGACCCTAATATCCTAAAGTGATTAGGTTTAGTCTCAAAACTTAATAACCGACACATCTTAAAATCAAAAGTTCCCACAATTGGTTGAAAAGTTTTTGGTGGGAAAACCAAGTCAATCTTGGTATCATAGCCTGGGTTAACCACATCAATCAGAGGATGGGTTTCTAACAACTGAGCTTCTTTCTGGACATCATTAGGTTCGGGAAAACGTGTATGAAGATAATCTTGTAAGATGGTTGAGGCACAAATGTCAAGTCCTACAGGAGGGTACTTTCTAAGAGTTAAAGCACACGGAGAATTATAATCACCCCCAAACTTAGAGTTTTCTGTGTCTCTAGAAAGACTAGTCATAACTTCCCCAATTTCTAGGTCATCAGATTCCTGGAAATGGTCAATTGATTCTTCTAAGTCAGGTTCATCCTCACTCATCTCTACGAGTTCATCTTCTTCGTCTAAGATTATTGTTTCTAAATCGCTAGACTCTAAAAAATTATTCTCAGAATAAACTCGTTCCTCTAAATCATTATCGGCTTTGTAAACAGGAAATACTACATCGTCTAAAACGAGGGTATCTCTAGTCAAATCCTCATCCTTTTGAATAGGTGAATAATTATTAAAATTATTTGGATTTGAACTAGAAATAATATTATCATTGTAAAGCTCAATTGGAGTAACCATTTCCTGATCACTATTCCTACATAAGTATGATTCTCCATCAACACTATCCTCATCATAATAACATGAAAAAGATCGAACCTCATCAAAACAAGTAGTGTTACCAATTCTAACCTCGTCATCTTGATTATGAAAATAACTATCCTCATTTTTAAGGGTATTATTGGTAACACTATATTGGAAAGTAAGATTATTTCGAGCAAGTATTTCGTTCGTCTCAGCCATCAGCTTGAGGGATTCCTCTATAGAAAGTTCACTCATTATTGTAGTTCTTTCGTCTATAATTACACTATTCATCTCAGCTAACTTACGCGTTGACTCAGCTAACTCCCTGAGGGACTCTTCTAAAGGAGGAATAGGAACAGAGTGATCATAAAAAGGACTACTTTTCAGTAGTTTGATTGTATCCTCTAGAGACGAAGAACTAGTACTATAATCTTCTTGCTCGTAAGACTGATGCATGTATGGATAGTAATTGGGCTCACCAGGGTATGACCCATATCCTTCCAAAGGATGGCGTTCCCAACCACTATTCCCAACATGGTCATAAAAAGGATGATGTCCATATTCAAATTCAGGACGATAATCATTGTATTGGCTTCTATCATACCAGTTCGACATTCTTAATTGCAAGGGAATTCTACACAATCACAAACAAGGCTGACTCGACCAAATCAAACCTATAAAATCTAGCAAACAACAAGCATGATGGCTCCACTTAGATTGTTTCTAGACCTTCTTCTATCTCCCTAAGGGGAATTCGTTACAATTTAAGCAAACCCCTATGGAATCAATCCAAGTCAAAGTAAGTTGAATTGAGGCGAGGGAAGCTCAGTGGAGCTTTGATACCCAAGCCCTTACCACTATCACAAGGCGGCGCAGTCACGCATTCAACTCACAGAAACCATCATGAACTTCGAGGTGTGCTTAAGAAAGTAACCAATATCCTTCGAAATTTTTTCCTGATAAGCGCGATACCCTATCGGTCTCGTTCTAGTCAAGTTTTAAGCTTGGGTTCGCGTTAGGTTTCGTTTTCCTATGGCGAGCAAGAAGGGAGCGATGATGAAATCCGAACCCTTATCTTTTATTGGCCAGGCCTTGCCCTTTACTAGGAATTTAAAAACAGTCCAAATTCGTCCTCAATCAATGAATCACCTTAAGGAATACAGTAACTCGCTTACAGGAGATTCGCGAGTGTTTCGATGGACTTACCTCCCGTACCAGACGGGGGATGAACCGTTGAAGTCGACTCGGGCCACGACTCCTATGTCATGTACGAACCCGAGGGGCCGAGACGATATAGTAATCGTCGTCCTTCCCTGCACACAGTTTATATAAAAAAAATTTTTTTTTGATAATAATACCCTTCCGTAGGGTTAAAAAAAGAATAAAGTCCAATTGTCCAGAATAAAGTCCAAATAAAAAGTCTAAAAATTACAAAAATTATGAAAAATAAAGCCTATTTAAAAATCCTAAAAAAATTATGTCTTTTTTTTCCTTCTCTTTTAGCTTTTAGCTTTAAGCTTTTTGTTCCCAAGTCCTTAGTATTCCACTTCGAACCTGTAAATCAAAGACACAAAAAGAAACGTAAAAAGGAACAAATAATAGTAAAAAAATAATAAAAACCTAAAAATTCTACCTAAGCACAAATCCGCGTCGGCGGCGCCAAAATGATTTATGATTTTTCGTGGGATGTAGTAATTAGGATTCGTTTCAGACTTGTGAAGGAAATGGAATTTCTTAGATTTAATAAATATATACAAAAAATATTAACAATATGGGCAAGAGTACTGGGACTAAATATTCGGCCGTTTTTGTTTTCTTCAAATGGTTCAGAAATTAATTCTAGCAATTATAGTTCAAAAACAAAACAAATATTAACTCTAGTTTATTGCCAAGATAGATTTTATAAAATATTACTTGTATTTATTAAGCATGGCATATCAAAAATCCCTAGGACTAAGCATACTCCATTAAATGAAATCACAAGTAATTAATTTAAAATCTTAATTCAATTAAAATTAGTGCAAAAAGTAAATAAAAGAATTAATGAAATTACCACATGGATGAAATTCGACCTCCTCCGTCGTCCCAGTGTTGGGTTTAGCTCATCATGATAAAAACACGCTCAAAGTATTTATTTATTGCTCAAAGGGTGTTTACAAGGATGAAAATGAAGATGAAATAATAAAACAATGAATGTGCGACCCACATAAAGCGTCCAAAATGAACGACACAGAAGAAGTGCTATTGTTACTGTAGCTCTAAGACCCACACCTACGACCCACGTCTGTGAGTCTATTTCACTGTTGAAAAACGACTGCTGATGCAGGTCCGTTCTTCGTGTTCTTCATATTCATCAGCAGCAGCAGCAGCAGAAACCGAGTTTGGGAAAACTCGAATTTCTTCTTCTCTGGCTCTCCTCAGCCCCCCAGACTCTCGACCCCCGCTCTAGTAGACCCAAAGAGCCTATTTATACCCAACAACAGCTCCAAATCTCGCCAATAACTCCAATATAATTCTTCATTGTGCGGGCAGTGAATAACAATATTATCCGAATATTTTCTTACCAAACTTGGAATTCTTGCGTAAACTTCCTCCCTCCACGCTCCAAATCGATTCTTCACGACCCAAAGTGATGCTCGAGCCATTCCACATCATCAGAACACGTCCATAACTCTCCATGACGCGTGATTATCATCCTCCAGTGCATGCTTGCCCTGTTTTGAACTCGAGAATCAAAACGCGTATTCCAGCCAAATTTGATCGAAACCACCACCCAAACTTTGTTCCTTAAGCCAAATCACATCTTTCTGCCAATTTTCAACGATTGAATCGCACTCTAACCCATTCATTTTGACAATCAAAATTCTGCCAGTTGAAAACTTCATTTCCCGCCAAAAACACAAATTCAAATTGTTGAAGAAGGTTCCCCTTATCCAGAGTGCTGGGGTGCGAATATAAATTGGGGTGGAAATAGTAATTTTTCTGGGTTCCTCCGGGACATTTCTGGGACGCTTCCGGTGCATTTCTGGGGTGCCTACGGTACATTTCTCCGGGGTGTAAAACACTGCTTTTTGATCCCATTTCGCCGCAAGGGATTATTTCTCTAAAATTTCCTACAAGAACACAAAATAACACAATAAGTACTTAATCGAGTCTAACAATACAGAACATTGAGAACAAAATAGACACATAAATGCGTCTATCACATGGCAAAGCAATCGGGACTACTTAAATCATCTAATGGCCGGTTGCATACTCAAAAGAATGTGATTTTGGTGTGTAGATACGATCGAAATTAAAAATAAATAAATTATATATAACAGGCACATCAAATGATAAAACTAGAAACAAATTTAAGAAATCTTTCCAGGACCGAAATAAAAACTTTATTACAATATATATATATACTAAGACAGAGCCAGTTGTCACTACAACAAACATCAGTCAAGATTATTTTTTTTAACTTAGCATTTGTAATACACATCCCTTTAAACTGACATCGCATGTAGAAGTTTGGAAAACAAAAGTCTAAATGAGCATAAAACTCTTTCTCACATAAAAGAAAAATACTAAGTAAAAACTGATGCAGAACCGAACCCAACAGTTGTTCAAGAAGCTTTGAGAAAGTCGGAGATCATAATCCTTTAATAATCAGGTCTGCAAGCACGTTTAACTTGTATAAATCCAGATTCACGCATCTTCTTAACCGCATGGAAGTCCACCTCTATGTGCTTTGTCCTGAAAACAAGGGAGTTGGCACTAGTATTTAAACAGTAAAAAGAAACAGGCAAGCTGACATATCAATTCTTGCAACGTACTAAACTTCAGCAGCACCCACATTTAAGCATTTGTATAAACCTATGAAGACGCAACCTAAAAATGTACTAACACAGTTTGTCCTTAAAAAATATAGGAGTTGGTGTATGTGATTCTATCATAAACATAAGTCTGGTAATCAAGTGGATTACTTCGGTAATCATAAAACTTTATTAATCATATCAAGGATTTCCAGATTCGTTATACTTTGTTAATATTGGAATCATGACTTTGAACGAAAGAACCTTGACTCAAATTAAATCATTAATATCGTACTGTATTATGATGGATTGGTGAGTGGCTAGCAAAAAATTATTCATTTTTTTATTGTTTGTAATACATTCTAAAGGAATTGGAAGCAGAAAGTCTTTTCTAGGGTAAAACAACACTTGGCAGTGGATTATGTTAGGTGATTAACATACGTTGGCCAGATAGGTTATAGGCGCAGAGATACTGAGGAGACTAAGTAACCTGGGGTAGTGTATTTGGTCTCAACTATACGAAGTTGTGGTACTCAATTTTTATAGTGGAGTCTGTTAGACCATTGCTCGGTTGAACTCACAAGTGTTTCTATCTCAAGCTTGTGTCAAATTTAGTTGTCAAAACTATATCTTGATTTCTAGTATACAATTAGTTTAAGTCTCGGGCTAGGATAGAAATGTGGTTGAGAAACAAAGGATTACAGCAGTCATCATTGCTTTCTACCGTTTGAAACCGAAGATCAACCGAATCTTTTGAAGAACTTCATCAACAAAAGGTAAGCGAAGACTGAACCACCTATACCTCAAGTTATATTCACTTCCTATCATTTTGAGACGATGTCACATAACTAATTAGACTAGTATGCATAAACAAGAATTTCAAGTCAAGTTTATCTTGATAATTTCTCGAAATATAACGGCTAAGCTTAATCAACATTTGTTCATACTTGAAGAATTTCGATCTTGGACAGTTTATTATTCGGAATCAAAATCGTGATTCAAGTTTATCATTCGGAAATAGCCTGAAACAGTGATATGTGTCATTGATGTTATTCAAGAATGTTTCGATTTGATTTAGAGAAATATAGAACTACTATTGATTCGAATATAAGATAGTGGTATCAGTTTTACTGGGAAAACTGTTATAAGTCTGAACCCGTATTACATGTATTCGTACAAGTAGCGGAGTAGCTATGTAAATATCGACTTAAAGATTAGTAATAAACATATTCTTATGTATATCATATTAAAAATCTGTGTGACTCGTGAAACCGGATAGGTGTGTGCATACTCATATGCAAACCATTATTGAACTGTGCTTACGAACCGTGGGTGAGTATCCAAACCGGTGTGCAAGCTTAAATAGTTATGTGTTCTAGAAATCAGTAGCGTTTCCAAACCGGTACGCAAACCGATCCAGTTTTGTGAACTCCAGAACCGGTACAGTCTTTGAGTTTCCAAACCGGTACGCAAACCTTGAAATTGGTACGCAAACCTAAAAAGTTTTGTGAACTATGGAACTCGGTTTTGGTATAAAGTTTCCAAACCTTTTTGCGAACTGTGAATGAACCGACTCACGAACTACTATGTATTTGTATTTGTACATCTACTAATCATGTCGATTATACTTTCAAGTGTGTATAAATTATTTCTTCGAGATAATTAACATTTGATTAATTCTATTTAAACACTAGAATTAAATGATCACATGTTTGTGACTCAGATTTAATGTCTTGTGTGTTCATGAAAATGAAGATTAAGCTTTTAAGTTCACACCGGCTAGTTTCGGCTAACCATGTTGAACATAGTCTTTGTACACGGTTCGGTTACGGTCTCACCTAACCAGAGTATATTTCTTTCTTATGTAAATTATATTCAAAGTTTCATATAACGGTGAATATTGATTGCTTGGTTCCAAAGCTATCTTAGCTTAAACTTAAAGCAACCTATGCTTTGAATGTCTATAAAATGGGCACCAAGCAACTGGGATTTTTGAATCCTGAAACTACTTTTTGGTGTGTCCTAGTTGTATCTAGAGTCTTCCTCTCCAGAAACTCTTTTAGGGTTTTGCGACTATAAAGACTTCATTGGGATTCATGAATCCAGTTCTAGTTATCTTTCCTTGATAAATCGAGTATCCTGATCTTGATTGTTTGTAAAGTTTACTCTAACTATCAAGATAGATAATGATCATCAAAGTTCTATTCCTCTCATACTTTGTTGATTCCATAAGTTTCATACTTGTGAAGTGATGCATAAGTCCGGATTTTGAGGATAACTAGACTTCTGTAAAATTGCTATCAATTTCCATCACCTTGATCATTCGTTTGATTTTGATCATACATTCAATCGTAATCATGAAATCAATTATATATGCTTAATCTGTGGGAGGCAGATTTGGTTTAAAGTCTTCAATTGAGTTGAAGCAACTCTTAGTTGGTGCGACGTCACCTAAGGGATTCAAATGCGCGGAGTTCTGCTCGGATTCAAGAGGCGTAAGGAGCGCGACTGCACCTTAATCAGTGAGATACCTTTTGGAGCTCAGCTACATTCTGGTTCGAAGTTAATTGGTAGTAGGACAGTGTTTGTAGCGGCTTAATAAAGTTTGGTGTTGAATCTGGACTAGGTCCCGTGTTTTTTCTGCATTTGCGGTTTCCTCATTAACAAAACTTCTGGTGTCTGTGTTATTTCTTTTTCCGCATTATATTGTTTATCTTTATAATTGAAATATCACAGGTTGTGCGTCGATCTATCATAGTAAAGAAATCCGACCTAGTGTGTTGGATACGACTTGATTTATTCTTCGATATTGATCTTTGGTACCATCAAAGTTATTTCTTTGTTATTAGGTTCACGGATTCAATTCTGTAAACGTTTTAAGTACAAGAGATAGAGCTATAACTCTTAGTATTATTCCTTGATTTAGTTTTACTCTCGGAGTTGTATTGAGTTTTTCCATACATATTGCCTAAGGAAAAAGTGGCGGTGTATTTGGTACCCCCGCATTTTCAGCGTCCACTACCTTTCGATGCTAGCTGTCATAACCACAAATGCGCTTTGCAAATTTTCTGCGAAGTGTAACCCGGCAACACAGTGGTTCAATAAATTAAGATTCACCCACTCGTACTTCAGCCTTAGAAGTTTGCACCAATGCAAACAACCAACTCTACAGTTCTACAGCAGGAGTATTAAGCCTTCTTTCTTCTTCTCTTTACTTCTCAAATGCTTATCGTAAAGTATTCAACAATCCATACATTCACTAACACAATCATTCAACCAAGAACACTTAGAACATGACACAATCAATCCATTTCATTGCATCAAAGGGAAGATATACAAAACTTGCCCACTTAGGGACTTACACATACTTGTTCCTCTTGAACCAACCTTAACCTTCACAAAACTCTCTCAATTTGAGTCTCACAATCTCCTATGTAAGCCTATTGAATTTCCCATGCCTTTGCACTATTTATACAACAAATTTAAGGGCCAAAAACCGTGCACAACAGCTGCACAAGCATGGGACAACCATCTGTCACATAGGGAAGTTCCATAACCGCCAATAACTTTGCCAACTTGGCCAGTTTTTTTTTCTAACTCGAATCAACCTTCAACACATGTTCTCAAGCAGTTATGAACACACCTTTTAGGCTATAAACTTCCTCTATAATTGTTTTACCTTGTCTCACACCTTTGGAACGCTTGTAAACCCAATAACCAACTCCTAACCATCACTTAATCCATAGCGTGCAACCTTTGTGCATTACTGAACTTGGCCTTCAGTTAATGCTCAACAAACATGGACCTATACTCTTATTGGCCTAAGCCAACGTACAACCAACATTGTGCTACAATCATCTCGGACATTTCATTAGATCATCCTAGTTATCCATGCATCATATGCTTCACTTAGCCAACTTGTTTGACAATAGTAATGCTACTCGTGCATTACTATCTTGTTTGTATTGTAGATTTGTCCAGCTTTGAACTAATGCATAGGACAACTCTTGGCCTTTCTACACTCTTGAATCATTCTTGAGTTTGGGATAACTCAATTTCATGGAAATACTTGACTGTCAACATCGCATGTTGTATTTGTCAACTTGGCATTGTCTTGATTTTCCCTCAATGAAGCTTCAATGTTGCGGCTAATAAGCTTCATTACTTGGAAAATTTCCTTAGAGTGTAGCGCCACCTTCGCTCTTCACTGTCCCTGCAGGATCCCGCTATCTCAGCGCTTAACAATCTATGTAGTATAGCTCCATCTTGGCTGAACACTGACTAGGCCGGCTATGCTGTATCCCGCCATCTTGGTACTTCACTAGCCTGACCGGTCATAATAGCCTAATGTTCAGCGCCATCTAGCAATTCATAATTGGCCTAATTTGCATGCATTAGCTTAGTGTTTATGCTTATTTCTAGGGGCAATGCCGGCCTTTCTCCACTAGCGCTATTGATTTCTAGTAACTTATGGTTTCGATGCATTTGTCCATCATATCCTTAACACAATACCAAAATCTTCATATAACTCATGGGTGTCTCAAGTATAAGCTATTTCCGTGATCTCCTGAGTCATAAACATTATCCAAGCAAATTTCTTAGCTGATAATGCAAAAAACATCGTTATTGGTAATCGATGCTCTGTACTGATCATTATTTTGTTCAGATGCTCATAACATCATCATTAGAGCTCAACACTATAGCCATGACAATTCAGTTTACTCCTATACTTAAGTTTATCTAATAAAATCTAAGTCATTATTAAACTTTTCACTAGATTTGACACTGACCAGTCTACTTAACCACTTATTGAACTGAGCAACTTATCTCACTAATTTAGCAGGCTATTGTCCTGACTTAACCAAAAATAGTAGTAGTCCATACTATTTTTGTGCAGACTCATCAAATATGTTACATGGGGAGATTCTCATTGGGGTATTAGTCTGGCGGATTACACAGTCATGACGAGAAGTTAATGAGTAGTATGACAGGCTAAGAGCAGTTGAGAGGATGAGAGAGTAGTGGTCATACAGTCTTCCTGACATTACGGATACAACTTCACCATAAAATCTCCACGATCATCACTTCTCCATCTCTTCACAACTTCCAAATCTTACGAGAAATCAGTGTATTCACAACAAGACTATAAATATATGGCTCCATCTGCTCGGAAGGATACCCCAGAGAGATAATTAGGTTTACAGTCAATAATATGTGCTTCATCATAGTTCAACAATCACACACTGCAATACTCATTACACAGTAATTTTTCAAACTTTTTTGCTTCCGCCCCGTAAGATCAACCCATCATTTTTGTGATTGAAGCAGGATCAAGTGAACAACCATTTCTTGGTTTAGCCTCCTCTCATACGATTTTGATTTCTCAAACCTAAAAAGTACTTTTACAGTATATTATTTTTCGCCCAAAATAAATTAGGAACCATGGAGGGAGATAAACCTTTCGGTTACAAAGCCAATTCCCCAATTAATCAAAATAGTTGGCCTTCGGCTAGATCTCACGATTACCGATCCTAACCCCGATACCCATGATGCTAATGGTGGTACTCCCGGTATCGCCTTTTCCATCACCAACGACGTCACCAAACCCTATACTCCCTGAAAATACAGGAAAAGTCAGTAATGCTCAGAATACGCCATTATGGTTGAACTCATGCAGAGGCACGAAAACTTGGCAAGAACACTTTCAAGGTTGGAAGACACACAAAGTGCGGTTCTTACTTTTTCTTCATACATTGATGGAACAATTGGGACGTATGGTATTTTTGAGAAAACCCGGAGTTCCACGAATCGGAGACTGACACCCCAATTTAAAAATCCTCCTTATAATCACTTCAGGAGTTTCACTACTTGTGAGAAAGAAGACACATTTCTAATCTTGAAGCTATGTGACTTTTTGTATTTTTTAAAAGACTAACGTTGTTGATGGTGCTTTTCAGTTCAGGGTTATAATCGTAAAACCCTATATTTAGCGATGATCATCTTGTAAAGGAATAAAGGCCATTTAAAAGTAATGAGTGTCCATGCCTCTTTTACTTACATATGTATTGAGCAATTCAACATATTTATGAAATTCACTCAGAATGGTGCGTGTAACAAGAAATCCCAAATATTCTGTGAATTCTATTTTTTACCAGCATTATTCGCTAATGCATGACTTGCCTAGTATTTTCCTACGCTATGTTCCCATTGAATGTTCACTCTCAGCAGGGTAGCATGAATCTCCCGCAGTGCCAGTGTTGAGATCTGCATGAAAGTATTCACATAGGATGCATCGCTCTCTGACAAAGAGAATTTTGCATCGACGCGCTTTTAAGTTAGCTCGATCGAACACACTTAAATTCCTTTAAGGAAAATCTAGATTGTTCATATCAGTCTCAAAAAAGATCTCGGCCACACAATTTGGACGCGCGATTCAACAAGCCTAGGCTACTCCTGTCGGAACTAGGCAATCACCGTATTAACCACCGGCAGGCCCACTAGTACCCTAGTCGATCGAGTCATATCTTACTCGTCCACAAGCGCTTCAAACACCGACCCAAACATGGGTGTTCGAGCTGTATAAAACAAGCTCAAACGGGCTAAGACCGGCAAAAACGGTCGCAAAAAACCATCGCATCCGTCCAACTTAGCTGGCCTAGTTGGACATCTTAGATCGCATCTCGAGCGATCAAAGAGGTGCCTATGTGTTCACCATCGGCCCAACTTCTCCCATGGTCGATTGACCTATCCGCGACAATTTCAGGGAGCATCAAATCGCTTGCCCAAAGTAGGGTGAACGCGTTGTTCGAAAAACCCTAAAATTGATTTGCGGCAACATATCACTGCCACAAAACAATCACAACCATCCATCTACTCCAAATGATTTGAGTGGCTTAGATCTAATTTTTGATGGCCCAGGAGATGTCAACACGCTCGCCTGCAACCCATCTTTCTACATGGTAGATCGACCTATTCGAACTAGCGCTCAGTGTCTCGAATCGCTCGCCCAAAAGAGGATTGGACGCGCGGCCTCGAATCACTCGCCCAACGACAGTATATGACTGCCGCAAATCATCTCGTCCATCCAACTTCGCCAGTCTAGTTGGTTGGTGTATATTTATTTTTAGAAAACTAGCAAAGTAGCATTGTGATCACCGTCCATCCCTCCTCCACGGGGAGCGATCGACCAAGTGACATCTCGACCATATGGTCCTCAAACTATTACCCAAAGATGGACGGTCGTGTTAATTTTAAGATGCTCAATCCGTGACTAATTCGATTGAGCTCAAAAACAGCGATGCTTCTAACACATCGATTATTTTCAGCTGCTTATTCGAAAGCGATGCTTTACATACATCGATTATAAGCAATGCTTTATAAATATCGGTTTTACAAGTAATTTATTATTTGACCTAAAAGCACTATGCGCTGCTTTCAGCGACGAGTCCCACGACTCGATCCACTCGAGGCATCAAACACGTCACAAACTGGGGGATACTTATTGGGGTATTGGTCTGGCGGTTTCCAGCGTGCGGCGTGCAACGCGCCCATTACGAGAACGTGTCAGGAAAGGACGAACAGTTAACAACGATGAGAGTTGTGGGTGAAGGTGTGACCACGTGATGATCACCACCTCTTACACAATCCCACTACTCCACTACGTAATCTTCTCCATTTCCTACGAGATCAGGGTTACACTCAAATGACTTGTATAAATAGGTTTTCAACCTATTTCGACAATAACAACACAAGTGTTATCAACACAAGTAAACAGAAACCATTTTCTGATACAAGTCATAAAACAACCACACTTTCATAATTCAACATTCTGATCTCAAACACCTTCTCCGCTTCCCTTCCTAAGATCAACCCTTCTCCTTCACCTTGTGACCGAATTGAATCTGGAACGACCATTTCTTGGTTTAGGCTAGAGTCTTGAAGATTGATTTCTCAAATCTAAAAGTAATCCTGTGCAGTGCATTTGTTTAGGGTTTGAATTCGCTTCTCATCAACACACCCCAAATTTACCAAAAACAACAGAATTAGTTTTTACCCTCAACAACTGGCGACCACTGTGGGAGACTAATCTCTCGGTTGCAAGATCAATTTTCAATTTCATTTAAATTTTGTCAAATTTGGTATGGTTGGTCCTATGATCAATTCAACTCCAAACTCCAAGCGGAATCCTTCAAATGATGATGCCCCTCCTTCCAACGCTCTATCTGATTGCGCAGCCAATCGAGAAATTCCGACCCTGATAGAATTGGCTCGAGTACAGGAAATACACACGAGGAACATGGACGTGATAAAAGAGACAATAGAGAACATACTCAACTTCCTCGTCAAGCTGACATCGGATTTGAGCAGCTTCTATGCTCCGGAGATTCCAACAATGAGGACTAACTCTTAAACCGATGATCGTCCTCAAGCCAATAGCTTCACGACCAGCCAGCGTCCAGTGGACAAGGAGGCGTATTCTTTAGTGTAAAATTTGTGTGAGCTTCTACACCTCTAGAAGGATCAATGAGCATAGACGTTTGCTGCAATCAATCAGATAGCTCAAGACGCACGTTTGGCTCCTTCGCGCAATCAAGCCTTAAAAACATCAGATATGTCCATAAATAATGTCACGTTTACTGAAGATGACATGATGGTAGAGGAATGTCATAATAGATCCATGCATGTTACTGTACACATCAAGGGTTCAGAATTCAAAAGCGCTCTTATTGACACGGGAGCATCCTCGAATATCATTACTCTTAAGACTCTCAGGACAGCCAGGGTTCGACCATACAAAATCATACGACAACCTACCATGATGACGTACTTCGAAGAAAACCAGACCAGCACGTGCGGGTATGTTAATTTGAATATATCAGTAGGACCAGTCCAGTCGAAAGTAAAATTCGAAGTGATGGAGAAGGAGCCAGACTACCATATGATATTAGGGAGACCATGGATTCATGATATTAATATCATCCCCTCAACGTATCACAAATGCCTGAAAACCATGCTGAATGAAGAAGTTGTTCGCATCCATGCGTCATTATCTCCTTATGCGCCTATTTGCAGCGTGGAACTGTTCGAGCCAAAGGATAATCCACAAGGTTCATTAAGCAAGGTTTACTGCACCCCGCTCCCCAAGTGGACATCGATCGAGGAGGAAAACCGTCTCACATCACTGAGCAGAGATACCAAGTCTTGTGGTGTGTCTCCGCTAACAGGCCGCACTAAATCTTTTCCATCAAACGAAGGCTCATCTCATCTCATACTAAGAGGGAACGTTCCTTTGTGGCGAGTGGTGATCAGAAAGGGAAAACTGTATACCATCGCCGCTTTTAGCAATTAGCAGGGGAGGCTACCACTCAGTCTCTCCGCCAAATAGAATGCAAAAACCACGACAGGCTGCAAGAAGAAGTACCAGATGCCCCGCGACAGTTACAGGACGACACTGACTCCACAACCGATGAAGTCGAAGGCATTAACATCGGGGATGAAAAATATCCAAGACCTATCTCCATCAGTTCGACTCTATATGCGGACGAACGCACAAAGCTCGTGAATCTTCTCAAGGAGTATCAAGACATATTTTCACGGACATACGAGGAAATGCCCGAGTTAGATGAAAAACTGGTCACTCATCGTCCACATATAATACCTGGATCCAAACCGATCAAGCAATCTCCAAGGCAGTTCAGGCACGATGTGGGGGAGCAGATAAAGACTGAGATTTAGAAGTTGCTGACTACTGGCTTCATCAAGACCATTCATCATCCTACCTGGTTAGCCAACGTAGTTCCTGTAAAGAAGAAAAGTGGCCAAATTAGATGTTGTGTTAATTTCAGAGATCTGAACAAGTGTTTCCCCAAGGACGATTTTCCCCTTCCCAGCATTGACATTCTGGTAGACGCTACTAGCGGACATGGCATGTTCTCTTTCATGGATGGGTACAGCGGCTAGAACCAGATAAAAATGTATGAACACGACGCGAGTAAGACAACCTTTCGAATACCTCTCGGAAACTTTTACTATACGGTGATGCCTTTCGGTTTGAAAAATGTTGGTACTACCTATCAACGCGCCATGACTGCAATGTTTTATAATATGATGCATAAGCAAGTTGAAGATTATGTATATGACATGGTGGTCAAGTCGAAGACTCGAGCAGCCCATACGGACGTCCTGCGGAAAGTGTTTGAAAGATGTCGCGAGTACAAATTGAAGATGAACCCTCTGAAATGCGCTTTCAGAGTCTCTTACGATAAATTTTTGGGATTCCAAGTAACCTCTGAAGGAATCAAGGTTGATCCAACCAAAACCCAAGCTATTCTCACAATGCCTCCTCCGCAAACTGTGAAAGAACTCCAGAGCTTCATGGGCAAGGTTAACTACATTCGACGTTTTATACCTGGTTTGGCTCAGCTTATCGCTTCATTCACCCCCTTTCTGAAGAACGGAGCAAGTTTCATTTGGAGCACAAAGCAACAAGAAGCGTTTCGAAAGAACCAGCAAATATTGTCATCACCCGTTGTTATGAAATCTCCCATACAAGGAAGACCGCTATGCCTCTACACTGCCTCTAGCGATGCTGCTGTTGGGGCCCTCCTTGCCCAAGAGGATGCTAAGGGGATCGAACACCCTATATACTACTTCAGTCATACTTTGAGAGAGGCTGAACTCAGATACCCCAAAGAAGAGAAAGCATGTTTAGCCCTAGTTCACGATGTGCAGAAATTCATACATTATCTACTGTCGAACAAAATGGTGTTAATATCCAGAGATGATCCTATAAAGTTCTTACTCTCAAAACCGTCCTTAATAGGCAGACCGGCCAAATGGCTGCTCCAAACGTCAGAGTTTGATATAACGTGCGCTCCTCCAAAAGCTATCAAAGGGCAAGAGGTAGCAGATCTGCTAGTGGCATTCCCAGGAGAAGGAACTACCGCGCTGCATGAATACCTTCCTGGGGAATTTCCAGAAATCGTTTTTGTCAAATAAGAGGCGTGGCTATTATATTTCGACAGTTCTGCTACTCCTAGTATTAATATTGGAGGAGCGGGTATAGTTCTAGTGTCTTCAACGGGCGAAGTCTTTTCACATTCTTTCAAGCTAGACTTTCAGTGCACCAACAATTCGGCAGAATACAAACTTTCCTCTTAGAATTGTCACTAGCCAAATAAGCAGGAGCCACACATATGGAAGTAAGAGGCGACTCTAAATTGTTGGTCAATCAGGTGAATGGAGTATACTCACTCAAATAGGTGACGTTGTCCACTTATAGATCCGAGGTGAAAAAGTTATTGAACTACTTTGCTGATGCGACCATAACCCATATTGGCCGCAATAACAACAAACACGCCAATTGTCTAGCGTTGAAGCTGCAATTCGAAGGTTTTGAAGAAACTTTAATCGTAAAGAGACAGACAGTGGCGTCAACATGGATCTCATAATCTAAAGATGCTGAAACCAACGACTGGAGAACTCCAATTGTTCAAGAACTAAACAGTTCGCTCTCCCAAGGAAAAGTCAGCCTCAAAACCCTGCAAAGCTTTTTCATGCTTCATGGAGTGTTATACCACTGGAATCCATATGGGTCTCTGTCAAGGTGTCTTGGATACGAGGAAGCACAACTACAACTTAACCGTATTAACAGCGAGATCTGTGGACAAACATTGGTAGTGACTCTTTACCGACGTCTCCAACGCATTGGCTACTCCTGGCTGGATATAAAGATTCAATTCCGATCGCTCCAAGGTTCTTGCTCTAGTCATCAGGCGCCACCACATCAATTGGAGGTCTTTAATGTTGGCTTTGCTGGGGACTGGCGAGAACCATACATCAATTATCTTCACGATGGTGAGTTGCCTACTTACAAGAAGGATGCGGCGAAGTTGAAGCAGAAAGCCAAAATATACGTATTTCATGAGGAAATCCTATACCGCAAAAGTTCTGGAGGCAATCTTCTACGATGTTTGGCAAAATATGAAATCCCAATTATGTTAAAGGAAATGCATGAAGGAGAACACTGTTAATACCGGGATTTTCGTTAGGTTCTAGCCGCCCTAATGTACCAAGATGACCTCACTTTTCCTAGAATAGTATGAGAGAAAGTTGTCGTTCCATTGTATCTTGTCCTTTCTTATATAGACTTTCCAAAAGCCCCTTCTTTTTATGACATCTTGTCATGTGTCCTAAACCTCCTTAATTACTATTAATGCCATTCTTTTTCTAGTATAACTTCTTCTTTCTCATTAATTTCTTCATTGTCCCTTCCATCTTATGGATACTTCTTTGGTGGACTTGGGCCTTAGTCCCCATGTTTTGTGTGTGGCCTTTCCCCTCTTTGGGGCACCCCATCCAAGTTAAGGGAAATTATTTTTCATGTATCAACATTAGTCCCCTGACTATGAGGTTAATCGTAAGATAACCTTATAATCATTATCTGGACATCTTCCCTCTTGGCGTTCGTGAGCGACGTTTGAACTCCTCCTAGCACGACCTATTCAGTTCCTTATCAATTATCGTGTCCGTTTGTGCAGCTACCGCCTTTATGCCTTCAGATTCCCTATATATATGAGCCCTCCAATTTACTTGCTTCTTTCACTTCTTTCACCGTTTACCTGTATTCTCACACACTGCGCCCACACGCGCGCCATGTCTAGTAGTTCTTCTGATGATAATTCTTCTAGTGATTCCGACGAGTCGGAGGAAATAATGAGCAACGACTCGGAGGATAGTGAGTACTCGGGGGAGCTAGAGATCCACTTACCTCCCCATGCCGATGGTGAGTCTTATACGCTTGCAGAGTTCACCGGGACTCCCATGTTAAAGCAAGGATTAAAATTAAAGGAGTTCCGAGGGGGAAGATGCGTGATGCCCCTGGATGATAATATTGTATCCCGTCTCCTGAACCCTCAAGTATTGCCTTACCCAAACACCCCCGGGTAGCTTATGTACCCCGAGCCGGCTGACACAACTACTTATCCGTTCAAACGGGTTCCCCATATAGCTATCCATCGTGGTGATTATGAGCTTCCTGATATCGACACCCGTTCTGTATCGGAAACTCCCGCGATATAGCAGCATTGGGTGACTTATATCCGCGATAATCCCGACCATGCGGCCATGCTTCGTAAGGCCAGAATTAATGAGGCTATAGATTCTTCTCTCCATCGGGAAATATAGAGATGCCGACGCGACACGACACGAATTTTCTGCCTTTGGATCTCTCATGTCTATACTCTCCTTACAGCCTGGGGTGAGGCCACTGTGGTTTTGGAAGATGTCGTCGCTATTACCGGTCTGCCTCTCTATGGGACCCATTCCTACAACGAGGTGGTCGTTTATGAAGCATTGACCCAGACGATCAGACATTGTGGGCTTATCTGTTAGACTGCAAGGATGCTTCTCGTGTTGAATTAGTGCGGAAGGAAAAGACATCGGCCACAAAAGATCAAACGCAGAAAGTCATCACCGCGGGGGGAAAGACTATAAACACCAGCAAAGCAAAGTTCTCGGGTATTGCTAAAGGGAAAGCTAAGCTTATTGGGGATAAGAAAAGAAAGAAAAACCCGACTCCCTTGAGGGAGCGTCTCCTTAGTATGTCTTTCCGCGCTTACGAGTCGATTCACGGTCCCAATTCTTCGGCTGTTTCAACTGACTCTGAATGGTTCCTCAAGGATCATAAACGCGCGTCGTTTCCTCGTCGGTTCTGGGCTCCGCGGCTTGTTGAAGGAAAGGTGCTTCCCCCGGAGCGTCAGGAGACGAACCCTCGGGCAGAGTTGGTTGCCTTCATTCTTCTTTGGATCTGTCGAGACGTGTTTGAGTATAGTCCCCAAGATACAATAAAGAACGAGTTGATTCCCATGACGGTGTTATTGTCTCGCGGGGTCTCCTTTCCTCTTGATCCTATGTTCCTAGGTGGATTATACCGTCAATTGGATTTGTTCTGCCAAGATCTTCAGATGGTGGGGTCTACGATTAAAATCGTTACCTTTGTCCCCGCCTCTTTCATGCTTGCGTGGTCTTGGAAACACATTCTTCCATACGCCATTGATCCCCACGTCTTGGAGGTTCACCGCGAAGAAGATGTTAATCAGGCCGATGGTTCGGTGAGGAAGGTTCCCGTCGAGTATAGTTATCCTCGCATGGCCCTCTGGCGCAAGAAATGGAAGGTACCGAAGGGTGATATAGCAAAGTTCTTAGATGTGGCTAAGGATTTCGAGCCATTCCCCTCTCACGATGGCCGATCTGATCCGTCCCACCATGATTTCACAGCTCCTTTCGACGCGGATTTAGACTCGACGCAATTTCTGTCTGAATCAGATTTTGACGTGGTGATGGCGGTATTACCCGGATATCTTCCTGGCTTTCATGCCGGTAAATTTATAGCCATGTATTACAACCCTGATCGTGCGGCTCGCCAAATCGGGTTTGACTAAGGAGTCCTCCTTAGATTCCCTCCCCCGGAGAGTACAGATACTTCAGACATCATTGCTAGTTTTAATTGTGACATTTTTAAAGGTCTGGTGCGCTTGGATGATCAAGGAGTTAATTTTTCGTTTAAGCATCCTCTTGCTGGTCGGTCCTCGGGGGTTACCGAGGGTGCTCATGACTATCAACTTCTGATACGATGCCGCGCCTTGAATTTCTTCATACAGGACCCGGCCCCTGCTCGAGATTTATCACATTCGGATCTTAAGGCACTTCATGCCTCGGGGAGGATCAAACTTGACGATGCCATAGCCATGGAACATCATCTCTCCTCAGGTACTAAAGGTCGTCCTTTAGAGCTTATCGTGACTTCCTGGGATCCTCCCGAGGGTTGTGATCCTATCCGTCCGAAAAGGGAGACGAAATTTTTCAATCGCAAGCCCCCTCGTTTGAACGTACCCCGATCATCTTCAAGCCCTTTGGCGATTCAGGTATTAATTATAGTCCTTTATATTACATAGATATTGTTTATTATTATTTTTTATTATATATATATATATTTTTTTTATATTTGGTCTCCTGTGCCCCCCTCTTTTTTTTTTCTTAGAACCAACCCCGTAGCTGATGGGCTATTGGCTCGACTGTCCCAGGGTGCTCCGTCTTCCACTTTTGTGGGGTGTAATGGAGGAGTATTTAAACATGCATGAACGTGATTGGACCGAGAAGAATCTTGCTAAAAAGGCTAAACACGAAGCGGCCAAGTTCTCGGATCTTCCTAAACGCCCTTGTTCCTCTGCTAGCGTTTCCCCTTTAAAATTTGGGCAGTCTCATCAAAGAGGCGCATCGCAGTCTCTTCATGGTGTCAAAAATTCGTCTCCCACCTTTGCTGATCAATTACACAATCTCGGAATAAGCTTGTCGGAGGGTGGCGGCGGATGGATTTATCCGCGCCTAAAGGTGTTGTCAGTCAATCCTCCTCGGGCACAGACTATTCGTGTTCGAGGTGAAGTTCCTATATCTCCTAATGTTGTCCTGGAATCAATGATCCCATATGGGTCTAACCGATCAGTATTTGGTGGGTCCTCAACCCGCGTGGCGTTTCCTACTAGGGGCTTTCAAGGTAACCAATTACTCTGTCTTGGGTTTATGAATGTTTCTCCCTCTCTCTTACCCTTATTTTTGTTATAAATTATCGAGATTAGTTTATCATGTTACTCACTTTTTGATTCTCAGGCGCATCTAGCGGTCCAAGCTCTTCGGTGTCCTGCGACAAAGATATCAATACATCACATCGTCAAGCCGCATCTAAGGTTAGAAAACAGGGCTAATATTTTCTTTATTTTCCATGAACCCACATCTATATTAATAATCGGTTTTATTATTAGACTATGGGTAGTAATCGCAAGGGATGGATCAAACCCGAAATCCCTGGAATTGATGTCGGCCGGCGCATAATCGCCAGCGGTGATAGCGTCTCCAAGCGCCCTCGTAAAGATGGCGGTGGATCTCCAGCGGACGTGCAGCTTCCCAATGTCCAAGTAGCAGTCCCTCATGCCGATACGGGTGCGCAGATCCAATTCCCCATGGTGGTGGAGGCCGCTGTGGCCGGGGTTGACCCTTCTACTCATACTCTGGTTTATGGGTTTTGGGTTCCATCCATTTTTCGCTTCCGCGTACAAAGATATTGTTGAGCGCACTGGTGGCCATATGATTAGTGTCGGACTATTGGATATGAGAACGCTATGCTACATGACCAAGAATCTGTTAGAGGTCGCCGACGAGCTTACTAGGGTGGGAAGTGGTCCCATTTATGCAGCTAAGATTAGTGGCTGGGAAGCGTCCGTGCGAACAACCATCAACTTGAAGTTCCTGATAGGTTGTCTTGAGGCATTGCTAGTGCAGATGAAGAATCGTAAAGACACCCGTATTCAACTTACCGCTCGGGTAACCAAGCTCGAGGAAGAATTGGAGAAGTGTTCTGGGGTAACCAAGCAGAGGAAAGAGGTGCTGGACCAGCTTCTTACCTAGGTGGGAGTGGCGATCGAAGATCTACTTCGTGCAGAAACTGCGGAGAAGGGTGCCCGAGATACTCTTGAGCAAGCATAGCAGGAGCTATCCTCCCTTCAATCAATCTGATGCACTTTCTTTGCCTTCTTTTTCATGAACAATTTCATCTCTCTTTTCGCCGATCTAATCTTAAGTCGGGTTGTTTGTTTGTTTGTTTTTTTAGACTTTTGACGTTGTTTAAGTTAATGGTGTTTGAATCTTTTAATTGTGCATGCTTCCATTCCTGCTTTTTTTTTTTTTGAAAACTTCGTGCTTGCGTGTCAGCACTGAGGATTGCGTATGGTACGAGGTGGACATGCCCACTCCCCCCTTTATTTCTATTAGGTGGAGTTAGGGGGAACGCGCATATTCCCCCTTTGAATTTTGTAACAACTTGAGGTGCAGGTGGGGGGGCATAAGATGAACGTTCCTACTCCCTCCCTTGAATTTATTTAACACCTTGGGGTGTGGCTGGACATGCCCATTCCCCCTTTATTTCTATTAGGAGGTGGGGTTAGGGGGAATGCGCCTGCTTAGACGGGGCATAATATGAACGTGCCTACTCCCCATTTGAATTTATTTAACACCATGAGGTGTAGGTGGGTGGGGCATAAGATGAACGCGCCTACTCCCCCCTTGAATTTATTTAACACCTTGAGGTGCGGGCGGGCGGGGAATAAGACGAACGTGCCTACTCCCTCCTTGAATTTATTTAACACCATGAGGTGCGGGCGGGCAGGGCATAAGATGAACGCGCCTAATCCTCCCCCCCCCATTTTTCTCTCTTTTATCCATTGGTCGGTCTTGGACTTTCCGTTATTTGTCAGTTGAGCAGGTATCATTGGTGTTCCTACCCCCTTTCTCATCAGTCGATCGGACGCCATTGGCGTTTTTGCAAATTTTCAATCGATCGGGCGCCATTGGCATTCCTGTATTTTAGTAAATCTTGTCGGCCGACCGGGTGCCATTGGCGTTCCCGCAACTTTAGTAAGTCGATCAGATATCATTAACATTCCGCTGTCTTTTTCAGCCGATCGGGCGTCATTGGCTTTCCCGCAACCTTTTGTCAGTCGATCGGGCGTCATTAACGTTCCACAACCTTTTGTCAGTCGATCAGGCGCCATTGGCTTTCCCGCAACCCCTTTTTTTTGGTAATCGACTCTAGAGAGATTTTTTTTTCGAAATTATTTATAAGGGAAAGACATTACAGATTATATTTTTTTCACCCGTTGTTCGCTATCGCGCTTTTATATTTAGCTCATCGGTTTCCTTTTTCCTTAATGACGCGGGAAAGGGTCTTTCTCGATCATTTATCTTGCTACCTCAATCCCTCCGGACTCGCGTTTTCTTTCAAATATGCTTCTTATCGCGAGACATTCTACTGTCGGATGTCCCATTATCCTATAATAATGGCAATACCTTGCAGTGTCCTTATTAATTTTGTTGACATCCATCACCGTTGACGGTAATTGAACCTCACCCTCGGCTACTCATTGGTTGAGGAGCCGAATAGTCTGTTCTCTTCCATACGGTAGTAGAGGAGGAGATGGTCTTGAATCCTTTCTAATCCATTTGTTTTTCCTTTGGATGAGGTCCCCACTTGTTGTCGGCTTCGTTTCTCTCTTTGTTATTAGGCTTGTAGGGGACTACGGATGTGGTACTTACGGTATGACGCCAGTTAATGTCTGCGGGTAACTCTTCCATGCAGTCAACAATTCTTTCGGAAGCTTCCTCTAGATCGACGAAGGTTTGGAATTTGAAGTTGATCAAACTCCCTTTGAAGGACTGAATCATTCCCCGTATGCATATTTCCACGAGTGATTCTTCATTAATGTATTCATGACAATCCAGTGTCTTCCGTCGGACCCTTGCTATATATGTCCCAATTTCTTCACTTGTCCTATGTCCGCTTCTGCTCAGGTTTATGGACGTAACTTTCCGCTTGGCTGAATAGAATTTACATATAAGCATCGAGTACATAATGGGCCAGGAGTCTATGCTCTCTGCCTTTAGGTTATCGTACCAAGTAAAGGATGTTCCTGTCGATGATTTGGCTGGGAGAAAACGGCGAGTCTATACTCTCTGCCTATAGGTATATGGACGTAAGTTTCCGCTTGGCTGGATAGAATTCTCTCAAACACAGTTTCTCGTCGGAGATTCTATCGTTCATGGCTGAGAAAAAACGGCTGACATGTTCTCGCGCATTTCCCTGTCCATCGTAAATCTTAAAATTGGGAGAAACATAGTCCTCGGGGTATTGATATTCCCGGACACTTAAAGGATATGGGTTGTTTGTTTTATGGTGGTTATCTTGCTTCATGATATGATACATATGCTCTAGGTACTCCGTCATTTCTTCATGTGTGATTACTGCGCCTTGGTATTATGATGTTTTTCCGATTCGGTTGCTTCCCCAGGGCACTTTGGCCTGCAATCACAGCTTGTGTTATCCATTCTTCCAATGCTTGCCTCTTTTGCAATATCTCTTCTAATTCTTTCTGAATACTTTGCATTCTTGGGGTTGCAGGCTTTGATTGTCGAACTATTTGTACGTCTTCTTTGCTCGTGGTATTTGTTTCTCCATCTTGGTGAGCGTCTTCAAACTGTTTGTCTGTGCTTTGATGTGGTGTTTCTTCCTCGCTATCCCTTATTCTATGATGACCTCGTCGAGGTCGACAGGGCGGGTGGCTGGTTGATTTCTTGAAGCACAAGGACTACTGCTATTTGGATGCATCATGGTGGACTAGGCACGAGCCTCCGAGTGTGGTCGCCAAATGTTAATACCGGAATTCTCTTTAGGTTCTACCCGTCCTAGTGTACCAAGATGACCTCATTTTTCTTAGAATAGTATGAGAGAAAGTTGTCTTTCCATTGTACCTTGTCCTTTCTTATATAGACTTTCCAAAAGACCCTTCTTTTTATGACATCTTTCCATGTGTTCTAAACATCCTTAATTACTATTAATGTCATCCTTTTTCTAATATAATCTTCTTCTTTATTGTTAATTCCTTCATTGTCTCTTTCATCATATGGATACTTCTTTGGTGGACTTGGGCCTTAGTCCCCATGTTTTGTGTGTGGCCTTTCCCCTCTTTGGGGTACCCCAGCTTAGTTAAGGGAAATTATTTTTCACGTATCAACAAAAACCAAGAAAGAAAAAGTTGTTCCTCCAAGTACACGAAAGATATTACTGGCAAACTATGGAGGATGATGCGGCGGAGTTTGTTCAGAAATGCCGTGAATGTCAGACTCACGGAAATCTCATCCACGTGCCTTGCGCCCCGCTTCACTCAGTAAGTAGTCCATGGCCTTTCTACAGCTGGGGACTTGATATTATTGGGAAAATCAATCCAGCATCCTAAAAACAGCATGAGTATATCATAATTGCGACGGAATACTTTACCAAATGGGTTGAATCCATTCCTCTTCGAGGAACCACTATAGCGACAATTGCAGCATTTATTAAGGATTACATCATTTGCCGGTTTGGCATACCCAAGCACATCATTACTGATAATGGTACCCCTTTTGCCAACACGCAATTACAAGAGCTTCGTGAAGAGTATGGAGTTAAAAAAAAATTTCTCTACTCCTTACTACCCTCAAGGGAATGGACAATCCAAAAGCACTAACAAAACTCTGATTCGAATTCTCAGTCGAACGGTGCACGATAATGCCAGGACATGGCATGAGCAACTGCCGATGGCGTTGTGGGCGTATAGAGCGGAGCCTAGGAGCTCTACAGGCGTCTCTCCTTATTCACTTATCTAGGCGCGGACGCGATCCTCCCAGCATAGATTAAAATCCCGTCATCTAGAATTGCAGCAGCGAGTGGAGTTCAATGGAACGAGTTCGAAGCATCGAGTTCCGTAATTGCGGAATTGGATACTTTGGACTCCAGGAGAGTTAAAGCGAAAGAACATGCTCCAGCATACATGAGCAGGATCTCGAGAGCTTACGATAAAGCTGTAAAACCACGATTTTTTAAGGTAAGAGATCTGGTGTTGAAGACTGCTAAACACATTCAACAAGACATGTCTGCACCAAACTTTTCTCCAAAATGGGAAGGTCTCTACGTGATCACCAAGGTTTATAACAGTGGCTACTACAAGATTGTCAAAGAGGATGGAGGTAAATTGGAAGCATTCAACAACGGGAAGTGGCTCAAGGCATACCCTTCCCCGATCATCATTCTATTCCTCGCTGCCTCACTACGCAACAATCAGGCATTTTCATTCTTCTCATATCTTAGTTATCAAATTCTCCATTAGTTAAAGCATATTAGTGTAAACTCCATTCGCTTAACAAAAACCAACGAAATTCATTTTCCAAAGCAAGGTTCAAAACCCGAAAAAAAATAGAGAGACAATCAAAACATCATCACTCAAAACAATAAATATGAGTACGACTTAGAAAAGGCCATCCAACAAGTTGTAGTTCCTTGAAAGCGTCATTTTGAGCCTCTTCTGATACCTTTCAGTCCCAGTCTTCAAGTTTTGGATCGCCTGTTCCACCTTCTCAGATTCCACATCCAGGGCCTTCTCCTCTCCAAGATGGCTTTCGCAGAAGGAACGATATTTGCGATGATACCTGCTTGATCAACTTTGATAATATCAAGGCGCTGCCGCAACCAGCCCACATTGAACTCCATGGATTCACAGATAGATATCATGTCTTCCCACTTTTCAGTAACTGATTCAGCAACATCAAGTACGGATGTACCTTCCATCTCGGCAATCATGGGTAGGAAACAGTTCACCGTGGTAACTAAAGCAGACGAGCAGTGCCGCACCACGTTCTTGGTTGTAATATGGTCGTACGTCCTCCATATTTTTGTATACAAGGGTATAAACTCCATCCTCACTAGAAAACCACCAACATCCCGGTAAATAGAAGATAAACATATCATGTGAACATCGAAAGGCAAGCTTGCGTTGGGGTACTCGTAGGAGGAGATACCCAAATCAGCGTCTTCCAGATCAGCGACAGGCGTGTTCGAGCTTGAAGGGATAGGAGTGGTTAAATCATCGTCGTCAACCACTGTTACACATGTACCTGAAGGATACCTCTACAAAAGGAAGAATAAAATTTTTTGTTACCTACCGATCATGGACAACAAATACATATTCACCAGTGAAAAATATACCGGTATGATCTTCTTGACTCAAATGATTCGGACAGGAGAACCTTCACGAGGCTCAGGGATTCGACCGCTCTAAAAAGAAAAAAATGATTAAACGCCAAAAGAAGAAGAATAATTAGTACTTCAAAATCAAAGAATATTTGAAATCATACCCTGGATACAAGCCGTTGGCGCTTAGCAGAAGAATCTGGCTGAGTCGAAGAAGATGATCCACTTTTGTCTGACATGATGAAATGTTAGAATTTCAGCAAGAAAATATTTATCTCAGCACGATAAGGGTGTTTTAGCTTCCCTGTATATATATATATATACACACACGACAAAAACCCTAAAATGAGACTGGATGACTGTAACAAGATTTATCCGATGAACGAGGATTCAACACCAACCAAGTCATGCTGCGTGTTCAAACCCTAATTAAGAACCGAGAAAGGACTGTTTTATGGTCAAAGGAAGAATGTGTTCAACCAAATTCCAGGTCCTAGTCGGTATTTATGGAGAATGCAAGACAGTCGTTGTCCCAAATTCAAAGCAACGGCCACTTCCCTGCTACGAAAATGAAGGGAGATCAACACAACAAGGAGCACCAGCTGTTATAAGTGAATACAGGAGGACGAGCAAATAATAAAAAAGGGAAGACGACCCCCTTTTTTTTATATACGCACAGCGTTTTTGGAAGAGGGTTTCCTGTTGTACCATGCACGGAGGAAGGCCGCTGAGCCAGCGGGGCAATGTTCCATGGACGAACTAACAGTGCGCCAGTGCCGCTCATACCTATTTCCAAAAGTCGATCGAGTCTTTCCTGGTAATCCTCCCATGACTTTCCTTTTCAATTTGTTCTCGCCTGTCACCATCTATTGCTTCCCACACAACAATGTCACTGTTACGTGATAAGCAGGGGACTTAATGTTGATGGTGTTTTTTAGTTCAGGGTTATAATCGTAAAACCCTATATTTAACATTGTCATCCAGCAAAGGAATAAAGTCCATTTAAAAGTAATGAGTGTCCATGCCTCTTTTACTTACATATGTATTGAGCAATTCAACATATTTATGAAATTCGCACAGAATGGTGTGTGTAACAAAAAATCCCAAATATTCTGTGAATTCTATTTTTTACCAGCATTATTTGCTAATGCATGACTTTCCTAGTATTTTCCTACGCTATGTTCCCAGCCGAACTCTCAATATTGACATAACATGACGATTGAATGTTCACTCTCAGCAGGGTAGCTAGCTAATGCATGATTTTCCTAGTATTTTCCAACATTATGTTCCCAGCCGAACTCTCAATATTGACATAACATGACGATTGAATGTTCACTCTCAGCAGGGTATCATGAATCTCCCGAAGTGCCAGTGTTGAGATCTGCATGGAAGTACTCACATGGGCTGCATCACTCTCTGACAAAGAGAATTTTGCATCGACGCGCTTTTGAGTTAGCTCGATCGAACACACTTAAATTCATTTAAGGAAAATCTAGATTGTTTATATCAGTCTCAAAAAAGATCTCGGCCACATAATTTGTGCAAATTTTCTGTGCAAGTGTAACCCGGCAACACAGTGGTTCAATGAATTAAGATTCACCCACTCTTACTTCAGCCTTATAAGTTTGCACCAATGCAAACAACCAACTCTACAGTTCTACAGCAGGAGTCTTAAGATTTCTTTCTTCTTCTCTTTACTTCTCAAATGCTTACCGTAAAGTATTCAACAATCCATACATTCACTAACACAATCATTCAACCAAGAGCACTTAGAACATGACACAATCAATCCATTTCATTGCATTAAAGGGAAGATATACAAAACTTGTCCACTTAGGGACTTACACAGACTTGTTCCTCTTGAACCAAACCTTAACCTTCAAAAAACTCTCTCAATTTGAGTCTCACAATCTCCTATGTAATCCTATTGAATTTCCTATTCCTTTGCACTATTTATACAACATATTTAAGGGCCAAAAACCGTGCACAACAGCTGCACAAGCATGGAACAACCATCTGTCACATAGGGAAGTTCCATAACCGCCAATAACTTTGCCAACTTGGCCAGTTTTTTTTTCTAACTCGAATCAGCCTTCAACACATGTTCTCAAGCAGTTATAAACACACCCTTTAGGCTATAAACTTCCTCTATAATTTTTTTACCTTGTCTCACACCTTTGGCACGCTTGTGAACCCAATAACCAACTCCTAACTATCACTTAATCCATAGCGTGCAACCTTTGTGCATTACTGAACTTGGCCTTCAGTTAATGCTCAACAAACATGGACCCATACTCTTATTGGCCTAAGCCAACGTACAACCAACATTTTGCTACAATCATCTCGGACATTTCGTTATCTAATCCCTGGTTATCCATGCATCATATGCTTCACTTATCCAACTTGTTCGACAATAGCAATGATACTCGTGCATTACTATCACGCTTGTATTTTAGCTCTGGCCAGTTTGAACTAATGCATAGGACAACTTTTGGCCTATTCTACACTCTTGAATCATCCTTGAGTTTGGGATAACTCAATTCATGCATATGCCTGACTGTCAACATCGCATGTTGTATTTGTCAACTTGGCATTGTCTTGCTTTTTCCTCAATGAATCTTCAATGTTGCCGCTAATAAGCTTCATTACTTGGACAATTTCCTTAGAGTGTAGCGCCACCTTCGCGCTTCACTGGCCCTGCAGGATCCCGCTATCTCAGCGCTTAACAGTCTATGTAGTATAGCTCAATCTTGGATGAACACTGACTAAGCTAGCTATGTTGTATCCCGCCATCTTGGTACTTCATGCCTGACCGGTCATAATAGCCTAATGTTAGAGCCATCTAGCAATTCATATTTGGCCTAATTTGCATGAACTAGATTAGTGTTTATGTTTATTTCTCGGGGAAATTCCGACCTTTCTCCACTAGCGTAATTGATTTCTAGTGACTTATGGTTTCGATGCATATGTCCATTATATCATTAATGCAATACCAAAATCTTCATCTAACTCATGGGTGTCTCAAGTCTAAGCTATTTCCGTGATCTCCTGAGTCGTAAACATTATCCAAGCAAACTTCTTAGCTGATAATGCAAAAAACATCGTTATTGGTAATCGATACTCGTTACTGATCATTATTTTGTTCAGATGCTCATAGCATCATCATTAGAGCTCAACACTATAGCCATGACAATTCAGTCTACTCCTATACTAAAATATATCTAATAAAATCTAAGTCATTATTAAACTTTTCACTAGATTTGACACTGACCAGTCTACTTAACCACTTATTGAAATGAGCAACTTATCTCACTAATTTAGCATGTTATTGTCCTGACTTAACCAAAAATAGTAGTAGTCCATACTATTTTTGTGCAGACTCATCAAATATGTTACATGGGGAGATTCTCATTGGGGTATTAGTCTGGCGGATTACACGGTCATGACGAGAAGTTAATGAGTATTAGGATGGCTAAGAGCAGTTATGAGGATGAGAGAATAGTGGTCATACAGTCTTCCTGACATTGCGGATACAACTTCACATAAAATCTCCACGATCATCACTTCTCCATCTCTTCAAAACTTCCAAATCTTACGAGAAATCAGTGTATTCACAACAGGACTATAAATATATGGCTTCATCTACTCGGAAGGATACCCCAGATAGATAATTAGGTTTACAGTCAATAATATGTGCTTCATCATAGTTCAACAATCACACACTGCAATACTCATTACACACTAATATTTTTCAACCTTCTGTGCTTCCGCCCCGTAAGATCAACCCATCATTTTTGTGATTGAAGCAGGATCAAGTGAACAACCATTTCTTGGTTTAGCCTCCTCTCATACGATTTTGATTTCTCAAACCTAAAAAGTACTTTTACAGTATATTATTTTTCGCCCAAAATAAATTGGGAACCATGGAGGGAGATAAACCTTTCGGTTACAAAGCCAATTCCCCAATTAATCAAAATAGTTGGCCTTCGGCTAGATCTCACGATTACTGATCCTAACCCCGATACCCATGATGCTAATGGTGGTACTCCCGATATCGCTTTTTCCATCACCAACGACGTCACCAAACCCTATACTCCCTGAAAATACAGGAAAAGTCAATAATGCTCAGAATACGCCATTATGGTTGAACTCATGCAGAGGCACAAAAACTTGGCAAGAACACTTTCAAGGTTGGAAGACACACAAAGTGCGGTTCTTACTTTTTCTTCATACATTGATGGAACAATTGGGACGTATGGTATTTTTGAGAAAACCCGGAGTTCCACGAATCGGAGACTGACACCCCAATTTAAAAATCCTCCTTATAATCACTTCAGGAGTTTCACTAATCTTGAAGCTATGTGAGTTTTTGTATTTTTTAAAAGACTAACGTTGTTGATGGTTGTTTTCAGTTCAGGGTTATAATCGTAAAACCCTATATTTAGCGCTGATCATCCTGCAAAGGAATAAAGGCCATTTAAAAGTAATGAGTGTCCATGCCTTTTTTACTTACATATGTATTGAGAAATTCAACATATTTATGAAATTCACTCAGAATGGTGCGTGTAACAACAAATCCCAAATTTTCTATGAATTATATTTTTTACCAGCATTATTCGCTAATGCATGACTTGCCTAGTATTTTCCTACGCTATGTTCTCATTGGATGTTCACTCTCAGCAGGGTAGCATGAATCTCCCGCAGTGCCAGTGTTGAGATTTGCATGGAAGTACTCACATAGGTGCATCACTCTCTGAAAAAGAGAATTTTGCATCGACGCACTTTTAAGTTAGATCGATCGAACACACTTAAATTCCTTTAAGGAAAATCTAGATTGTTCATATCATTCTCAAAAAAATCTCGGCCACACAATTTGGTCACGCGATTCAACAAGCCTAGGCTACTCCTGACGGAACTAGGCAATCACCGTATTAACCATCGGCGGGCCCACTATACCCTAGTCGATCGAGTCATATCTTACTCGTCCACAAGCGCTTCAAACGCCGACCCAAACATGGGTGTTCGCGATGTATAAAACAAGCTCAAACGGGCTAAGACCGGCAAAATCGGTCTCAAAAAACCATCGCATCCGTCCAACTTAGCTGGCCTAGTTGGACGGCTTAGATCGCATCTCGAGCGATCAAAGAGGTGCCAATGTGTTCACCATCGGCCCAACTTCTCCCATGGTCGATCGACGTCCGCGGCAAGTTCAGAGAGCATCAAATCGCTTTCCCAAAGCAGGGTGAACACGATGTTCAAAAAACCCTAAAATTGATTTGCGGCAACATATTACTGCCGCAAAACAATCACAACCATCCATATCCGCCAGCTGATTTGAGTGTCTTAGATCTAATTTTAGATGGCCCAGGAGATGTCAACATGCTCGCCGGCAACCCATCTTTGCACATGGTAGATCGACCTATTCGAACTAGCGCTCAGTGCCTCGAATCGCTCGCCCAAAAGAGGATTGGACGCGCGGCCCCTAAACCCTGAAGTTGCGTCGCAAATCATCTCTTCCATCCAACTTCGCCAGTCTAGTTGGATGGTGTAGATTTATTTGTAGAAAACTAGCAAAGTAGCATTGTGATCACCGACCAAGTGACAGCTCGACCATATGGTCCTCAAACAATTACCCAAAGATGGCCGGTCGTGCTAATTTTAAGATGCTCAATCCGTGACTAATTCGATCGAGCTCAAAAATAGCGATGCTTCTAACACATCGATTATTTTCAGCTACTTGTTCGAAAGCGATGCTTTACATACATCGACTATAAGTAATGCTTTATAAATATCGGTTTTACAAGTAATTTATTACTTAACCTAAAAGCACTATGCGCTGCTTTCAGCGACGAGTCCCACGACTCGATCCACTCGAGACATCAAACATGTCACAAACTGGGGGATACTTACTGGGGTATTGGTCTGGCGGTTTACAGCGTGCGGCGTGCAACGCGCCCATTACGAGAACGTGTTAGGAAAGGACGAACGGTTAAAAACGATGAGAGTAGTGAGTGAAGGTGTGACCACGTGATGATCACCACCTCTTACACAACCCCACTACTCCACTACGTAATCTTCTCCACTTCCTACGAGATCAGGGTTGCGCTCAAATGACTTGTATAAATAGGTTTTCAACCTATTTCGACAATAACAACACAAGTGTTATAAACACAAGTAACCAGAAACCATTTTCTGATACAAGTCATAAAACAGCCACACCTTCATAATTCAACATTCTGATCTCAAACACCTTCTCCGCTTCCCTCCCTAAGATCAACCCTTCTCCTTCACCTTGTGACCGAATTGAATATGGAACGACCATTTCTTGGTTTAGGACAGAGTCTTACAGATTGATCTCTCTAATCTAAAAGTAATCATGTGCAGTGTATTTGTTTAGGGTTTGAATTCGCTTCTCATCAACACACCTCAAATTTACCAAAAACAACAGAATTAGTTTTTACCCTCAAATAACTGGCGACCACTGTGGGAGATTAATCTCCCGGTTGCAAGATCAATTTTCAATTTCATTTCCATTTTCTCAAATTAAAGATGGTTGACCTTCGGATCAATTCAACTCCAACCTCTGAGCGGAATCTTTCAAAAGATGATGCTCATCCTTCCAACGCTCTATCTGATCGCACATCCAATTGAGAAATTCTGACCCTGATAGAATTGGATCGAGTACAGGAAATATACACGAGGAACATGGACGTGATGAAAGAGACAATAGAGAACATACTTAACTTCCTCGTCAAGCTGACATCGGATTTGAGCGGCTTCTCTGCTCCGGAGATTCCAACAATGAGGATTAACTCTTCAACCGATGATCGTCCTCAAGTCAATAGCTTCACCACCAACCAGCGGTCAGTGGACAAGGAGGCGTCTTCTTTAGTGGAAAATTTGTGTGAGCTTCTACATCTCTCGAAGGATCAACGAGCGTAGACGTTTGCTGCAATCAATCAGATAGCTCTAGACGCACGTTTGGCTTTTTCGCGCAATCAAGCCTTAAAAACATCAGAGATGTCCATAAATAATGTCACGTTTACTGAAGATGACATGATGGTAGAGGAATGTCATAATAGAGCCCTGCATGTTACTGCACGCATCAAGGGTTCCGAATTCAAAAGGGGTCTTATTGACACGGGAGCATCCTCGAATATCATTACTCTTAAAACTCTCAGGACAGCCAGGGTTCGACCATACAAAATCATACGACATCCTACCATGATGACGGACTTCGAAGAAAACCAGACCCGCACGTACGGGTATGTTAATTTGAATATATCAGTTGGACCAGTCCAGTCGAAAGTAAAATTCGAAGTGATAGAGAAGGAGCCAGACTACCATATGATACTAGGGAGACCATGGATTCATGATATTAAGATCATCCACTCAACGTATCACCAATGCCTGAAAATCATACTGAATGAAGAAGTTGTTTACATCCCTGCGTCATTATCTCCTTATGCGCCGATCTGCAGCGTGGAACTGTTCGAGCCAAAGAAGAATCCACAAAGTTAATCAAGCAAGGTTTACTGCACCCTGCTCCCCACGTGGACATCGATCGAGGAGGAAAACCGGCTCACATCACTGAGCAGAGATACCAAGTCTTGTGATGCGTCTCCGCTAACAGGACGCACTAACTCTTATCCATCAAACAAAGGCTCAACTCATCTCCATACTAAGAGGGAACGTGCCTTTGTGGCGAGTGGTGATCATAAATGGAAAACTGTATACCATCGCCGATGTTAGCAATTAGCAGGGGAGGCTACCACTCACTCTGTCCGCCCAATAGAATGCAAAAACCACGACAGGCTGCAACAAGAAGTACCAGATGCCCCGCGACAGTTACAGGACGACACCGACTCCATAACCAATGAAGTCGAAGTCATCAACATCGGGGATGAAAAATCTCCAAGACCTATCTCCATCAGTTCAACTCTATGTGCGGACGAACGCACAAAGCTCGTGAATCTTCTCAAGGAGTATCAAGACATATTTGCATGGACATACGAGGAAATGCCCGACTTAGATGAAAAAACTGGTCACTCATCATCTACATATAATACCTGGATCCAAACCGATCAAGCAATCTCCAATGCAGTTCAGGCACGATGTGGGGGAGCAGATAAAGACTGAGATTAAAAAGTTGCTGACTGCTGGCTTCATCAAGCCCATTCATCATCCTACCTAGTTAGCCAATGTATTTCCTGTAAAGAAGAAAAGTGGCCAAATTAGTTGCTGTGTTGATTTCAAAGATCTGAACAAGTGCTGCCCCAAGGAGGATTTTCCCCTTCCCAACATTGACATGCTAGTAGACGCTACCAGCGTACATGGCATGTTCTCTTCCATGGATGGGTACAACGGCTACAACCAGATAAAAATGTATGAACACGATGCTAGTAAGACAACCTTTCGAACACCTCTCGGAAACTTTTACTATACGGTGATGCCTTTCGGTTTGAAAAATGCTGGTGCTACCTATCAACGTGCCATGACTGCAATTTTTCATGATATGATGCACAATCAAGTTGAAGATTATGTAGATGACATAGTGGTCAAGTTGAAGACTCGAGCATCCCATACAGACGTCCTGCGGCAAGTGTTTGAAAGATGTCGCGAGTACAAATTGAAGATGAACCCTCTGAAATGCGCTTTCAGAGTCTCTTACGATAAATTTTTGGGATTCCAAGTCACCTCTGAAGGAATCAAGGTTGATCCAACCAAAACCCAAGCTATTATCACAATGCCTCCTCCGCAAACTGTGAAAGAACTCCAGAGCTTCATGGGAAAGGTAAACTACATTCGACGTTTTATACCTGGTTTGGCTTAGCTTATCGCTTCATTCACCCCCTTTCTGAAGAAGGGAGCAAGTTTCATTTGGAGCACAAAGAAACAAGTAGCGTTTCGAAAGATCCAGAAAATGTTGTCATCACCCGCTGTTATGAAATCTCCCATACAAGGAAAACTGATATGCCTCTACACTGCCTCTAGCGATGCTGTTGTTGGGGCCCTCCTTTCCCAAGAGGATGCTGACGGGATCGAACACCCTATATACTACTTCAGTCGTACTTTGAGAGAGGCTGAACTCAGATACCCAAAGCAGAGAAAGCATGTTTATCCCTAGTTCACGATGTGCAGAAATTCATACATTATCTACTGTCGAACAAAGTG
Source organism: Papaver somniferum (assembly GCF_003573695.1). Classification (NCBI taxonomy): domain Eukaryota; kingdom Viridiplantae; phylum Streptophyta; class Magnoliopsida; order Ranunculales; family Papaveraceae; genus Papaver; species Papaver somniferum. Next base: position 101,534,067 of record NC_039363.1, on the reverse strand, counting down.
GTGTTAATATCTGGAGATGACCCTATCAAGTTCTTACTCTCAAAACCGTCCTTAATAGGCAGACCGGACAAATGGCTGCTCCAAAAGTCATTGTTTGATATAACGTGCGCTCCTCCAAAAGCTATCAAAGGTAAAGAGGTAGCAGATCTGCTAGCGGCATTCCCAGGAGAAAGAACTACCGCGCTGCATGAAGACCTTCCTGGGGAATTTCCAGAAATCTCTTTTGTCAAAGAAGAGGCATGGCTATTATATTTAGACGGTTCTGCTACTCCTAGTAGTAATAGTGGAGGAGCGGGTATATTTCTAGTGTCTCCAACGGGCGAAGTCTTTTCACATTCTTTCAAGCTGGACTTTCAGTGCACCAACAATTCGGCAGAATACGAAACTTTCCTCATAGAATTGTCACTAGCCAAACAAGAAAGAGCCACACACATGGAGGTAAGAGGCGACCCTAAATTCTCAATTATATGAATGGAGTATACTCACTCAAAGAGGTGACGTTGTCCACTTATAGATACGAGGCGCAAAATCTATTGAACTACTTTACTGATGCGACCATAACCCATATTGGACGCAATAACAACAAACACGCCAATTGCCTAGCCACGTTAGCCTCGAAGCCGAAATTCGAATGCTTGTAGAAACTTTGATCGTAAAGAGATGAATTGTGGCGTCAACATGGATCTCACAATCTAAAGATGCTGAAACCAACGACTGGAGAGAACTCCAATTGTTCAAGAACTAAACAATTCGCTCTCCCAAGGAAAGGTCAGCCTCAAAACCCTGCAAAGCTTTTTCATGCTTCATGGAGTGTTATACCACTGGAATCCAGATGGGTCTCTGTCAAGGTGTCTTGGAGACGAGGAATCACAACTACAACTTAACCGTATTGACAGCGAGATCTACCGACAAACATTGGTAGTGACTCTTTACCGACGTCTTCAACGCCTTGGCTACTACTGGCCGGATATAGAGATTCAATCCCGATCGCTCCAAGGTTCTTGCTCTAGTTGTCAGGCGCCACCACATCAATTGGAGGTCTTTAACGTTGGCTATGCTGGGGACTGGTGAGAACCATACATCAATTATCTTCGTGATGGTGTGTTGCCTACTAACAAGAAGGATGCGGCCAAGTTGAAGCAGAAAGCCAAAATATTCGTATTTCATGAGGAAATACTATACCCAAAAATTTTGGAGGAAATCTTCTACGATGTTTGGCAAAATCCGAAATCCCAATTATGTTAAAGGAAACGCATGAAGGCGAACACTGTTAATACCAGAATTTTCGTTAGGTTCTACCCGTCCTAGTGTACCAAGATGACCTCACTTTTCTTAGAATAGTATGAGAGAAAGTTGTCTTTCCATTGTACCTTGTCCTTTATTATATAGACTTTCCAAAAGCCCCTTCTTTTTATGACATCTTGCCATGTGTCCTAAACCTCCTTAATTACGATTAATGCCATCATTTTTTTCTAATATAACCTTCTTCTTTCTTGTTAATTCCTTTATTGTCCCTTCCATCTTATGGATACTTCTTTGGTTGACTTGGGCCTTAGTCCCCATGTTTTGTGTGTGGCCTTTCCCCTCTTTGGGGCACCCCAGCCTAGTCAAGGGAAATTATTTTTCATGTATCAACATTAGTCCCCTGACTATGAGGTTAATCGTAAGTTAACATTTTAGTCATTATCTGGACATCTTCCCTCTTGGCGTTCGTGGGCGACGTTTGAACTCCTCCTAGCACGACCTATTCAGTTCCTTATCAATTATCGTGTTCGTTTGTGCAGCTGTCGCCTTTATGCCTTCATATTCCCTATATATATTATCCCTCCAATTTACTTGTTTCTTTCACTTCTTTTATCGTTTACTTCTTTTCTCACACACTGCGCCCACACACGCGCCATGTCTAGTAGTTCTTCTGATAATAATTCTTCTAGTGATTCCGACGAGTCGGAGGAAATAATGAGCAATGGCTCAGAGGAGAGTGAGTACTCGTGGGAGCTAGAGATGCACTTACCTCCCCCTTCCGATGGTGAGTCTTATACGCTTGCAGAGTTCACCGGGACTCCCGTGTTAAATTGCGGATTAAAATTGAAGGAGTCCGGAGGGTAAGATGCGTGATTCCCCTGGATGATAATCTTGTCTCCCGTCTCCTGAACCCTCCAATATTTCCTTACCCAAACGCCCCCGGGCGGCTTATGTACCTCGAGCCGGCTGACACAACTACTTATCCGTTCAAACGGGTTCCCCGTATGGCTATCCATCGTGGTGATTATGATCTTCCTGATATCGACACCCGTTTTGTATCGAAAACTCCCATGATATGGCAGCATTGAGTGATTTATATCCGCGATAATCCCGACCACGCGACCATGCTTCGTAAGGCCAGAATTAATGAGGCTATAGATTCTTCTCTCCATCGGGAAATAGAGAGATGTGGCGCGACACGACGCGGATTTTCTTCCCTTGGATCCCTCCTGTCCATACTCTCCTTACATCCTGGGGTGAGGCCACCGTGGTTTTAGAAGATGTCGTCGCCCTTACTGGTCTGCCTCTCCACGGGACCCATTCCTACAACGAGGTGGCCGTTATGAAGCGTTGACCCCAGACGATCAGATATTATGGGCTTATCTGTTAGACTGCAAGGATGCTTCTCGTTTTGAATTAGTGCGGAAGGACAAGACATCGGCCGCAAAAGATCAAACGCGAAAAGTCGTCACCGCGAGGGGAAAGACTATCAGCACCAGCAAAGCAAAGTTCTCGGGTGTTGCTAAAGGGAAAGCTAAGCTTATTGGGGATAAGAAAAGGAAGAAAAACCCGACTCCCTTGAGGGAGCGTCTCTTTAGTAGTTCTTTCTGCGCTTACGAGTCGATTCATGGTCTCAATTCTTCGGCTGTTGCAATTGACTCTGATGGTTCCCCAAGGATAATAAACGTGCATTGTTTCCTCTTTGGCTTCGGTTCTGGGCTCCGCGGCTTGTCGAAGGAAAGGTGCTTCCCCCGGAGCGTCAGGAGCCGAACCCCCGGGCAGAGTTGGCTACCTTCATTCTTCTTTGGCTCTGTAGCGACGTGTTTGAGTATAGTCCCCAGGATATAATAAAGAACGAGTTGATTCCCATGGCGTTGTTATTTTCTCGCGGGGTCTCCTTTCCTCTTGATCCTATGTTCATAGGTGGCTTATACCGTCATTTGGATTTGTTCTGCCAAGATATTTAGATGGTGGGGTCTACGCATAAAATCGATACCTTTGTCCCCGCCTCTTTCATGCTTGCGTAGTCTTGGAAACACATTCTTCCATACGCCCCTGATCCCCACGTCTTGGAGGTTCACCACGAAAAGGATGTTAATCAGGACGATGGTTCGGTGAGGAAGGTTCCCGTCGAGTATAGTTATCCTCGCATGTCCCTCTGGCGCAAGAAAGGGAAGGTACCGAAGGGTGATATAGCAAAGTTCTTAGATGTGGCTAAGGATTTCGAGTCATGCCCCTATCACGATGGCCGATCTGATCCGTCCCACCATGATTTCACAGCGCCTTTCGACGCGGTGATGGCGGTATTACCTAGCTATCTTCCTGGCTTTCATGCCGATAAATTTATAGCCATGTCTTACAACCCTGATCGTGCGGCTCGCCAAATCGGTTTTGACCAAGGAGTCCCTCTTAGATTCCCTCCCCCGGAGAGTACAGATACTTTAGACATCATTGCTAGTTTTAATCGTTACATTTTTAAAGGTCCGGTGCGCTTGGATGATCAAGGGGTTAATTTTTCGTTTAAGAATCCTCTTGCGGGTCGGCCCTCGGGAATTACCGAGGGTGCTCATGACTTTAAACTTCTGACACGATGCCGCGCCTTGAATTTCTTCCCATGGGACCCGACCCCTGCTCGAGATTTATCACACGCGGATCTTAAGGCACTTCATGCCTCGGGGAGGATCAAACTTGATGATTCCATATCCATGGAACATCATCTCTCCTCAGGTACTAAAGGTCGTCCTTTAGAGCTCATCGTGACTTCCTGGGATCCTCCCGAGGGTTGTGATCCTATCCGTCCGAAAAGGGAGACGAAATTTTCCAATCGCAAGCCCCCTCGTTTGAACGTACCATGATCATCTTCAAGCCCTTTGGTGATTCAAGTATTAATTATAGTCCTTTATATTACATAGATATTGTTTATTATTATTTTTTATTATATTAGTATTATTTTTTTATATTTGGTCTCCTGCGCCCCCCTCTTTTTTTTCCTTAGAACCAACCCGGTCGCTGATGGGCTATTGGCTGTCCCAGAGTGCTCCGTCTTCCACTTTTGTGGGGTGTAAGGCCCCTTCTTATGTAATGAAATAGTATTTAAACATGCCTGAACGCGATTGGACCGAGAAGAGTCTTGCTAAAAAGACTAAACGCGAAGCGTCCAAGTTCTCGGATCTTCCTATACGCCCTTGTTCCTCTGCTAACGTCTCCCCTTTACAATTTGGGAAGTCTCATCAAAGAGGCGCGTCGCAGTGTCTTCATGGTGTTGTCAAAAACTTGTCTCCCTCCTTTGCCGATCAATTACATCTCGAAATAAGCTTGTCCCAGGGTGGCAGTGGATGGGTTTCTCCGCACCTAAAGGTGTTGTCAGTCAATCCTCTTCGGGCACAGACTGTTCGTGTTCGATGTGAAGTGCCTATATCTCCTAATGATGTCCTGGAATCAATGAGCCCATCTGGGTCTAACTGATCAGTGTTTGGTGGGTCCTCAACCCACGTGGCGTTTCCTACTGGGGCTTTCAAGGTAACCAATTACTCTGTCTTGGGTTTATGAATGTTTCTCCCTCTCTCTTCCCCTTATTTTTGTTATAAATTATCGGGCTTCGTTTATCATGTTACTCACTTTTTGATTCTCAGGCGCATCTAGCGGTCCAAGATCGTCACCTGGTTCTTCGGTGTCCCGCGACAAATATATCAATACATCACACCGTCAAGCCGCATCTAAGGTTAGAAAACAGGGATAATATTTTCTTTATTTTCCATGAACCCACATCTATATTAATAATCGGTTTTATTATTAGACTATGGGTAGTAATCGCAAGGGATGGATCAAACCCGAAATCCCTGGAATTGATGTCGGCCGGCGCGTAATCGCCAGTGGTGATAGCGGCCCCAAGCACCCTCGTAAAGATGGCGGTGGATCTCAAGCGGACGTGCAGCTGCCCAATGTCCAAGTAGCAGTCCCTCGCGCCGATACATGTGCGCATCTCCAATTCCCCATGGGGGTGGAGGCCGCTGCGGTCGGGGTCTACCCTTCTACTCATACTCTGGTTTATGGGTTTTGGGTTCCATCCATTTTCGCTTCCGCGTACAAAGAT